>NC_051178.1:23674978-23764072 GCF_013339695.2 Rhipicephalus sanguineus
TGGCTCTTTACCATGTACGCAGCAGTGCTAACCCACGCCATCTCATTTTTGCATTTCAAAGAACAACTACAAAATATAATACCTGCATAGTGGGGAAAAAAAGCACGGCAGACATTTTTAGGTTGAGTCTACATCAACGCATACGAGCTAGGGCTGTTGAGTAAAAGTAGAAAGTCTCCTGCAAACTTCATCTATTGCACAATGCAATGAAAAAAAACAAACGTGCTCTAGCTGCTTCTGTCTGGGATTATTACACCAGGCTGGGCAGCGTTACATAATTAAAGCTGTCGTGTTGACTCCTCGGCAGGCAACTGCACCCAATCTACATTACGTTTTCGTGCTCAAAACAACAAGGTTCTTTGTTGTTTTTGTGAGCACGAAAACGTAGTTTCTTCTTCCCGAGTCACCGCCACCGCAGGGCCATAGATCTTCAAAGCAAGCACACCCGTTAACGAGCGAGCCACCGTCCTCTGTGTCAGACGTGTGTACAGTAACGGTGTGTTGAATAAAGGTGCTTTAAATAAACTAATCAGTCTGCGTGTTGGTTATTCCCAGACTCCCGGATTGCTTCTCTACCTGATCACTCCATTTGAGTCACACTCGGGGAAATTGGTGTCTCTATGGTCTGGCGCCTCACCACTAGTAATGGCAAAATCACAACGGCGTTCGCCCTGTGATAAAGTCGCTCCGCATATTGCACTCAAAATGCACGAAAAACAGCTCCTGAGATATTAATGACTCACAAGTCGCGTTGGCCAGTCTACGGGCATGCGAGCGTAGCGCATACTCGAAATGTTCCCTAGATGCGAACGCGCAATATTATATACACTAATCTAGGCAGTTACCGTTTGCTTCCTACCGGTACCCAGAACGTCTTTCACTCACTATAATGGCGGAAACTTATATAGGCGTTTCTTGAATCTGGTAGCTACCGATGGAGCAAAATTGTAGACGTCTTGTACTGTGCAATTTCTGTGCACGCCAATGCACTCAGATTGTTTAATTACCCGGAGCCCTCAACGACGGCGTCTCATGTAGCCTGGGTTGCTTCGGGAATTAAACACCACAAAACAACAAAAAAACAAAGCCACACAACGTACACACGCAATTATACATATACGTATGTGACCCGGGCCTAATACGGGCCTGGGCTCAGGCCCGACCCGAGCCCGAAGATCATGGGCCCGAGCCGGCCCGGCCCGATCCAACAACCCCTTACCCGGCCCGGCCCGCGGGCCGGGCCGGGCCCGGGCTTTCGGGCAGGCCCGGGCCCGTGCAGTGCTCTAGAAGCAAGCCGGCGTGATCACTGATGTCGCCGCTACGCGCGGCACTGCCGTGTGCTTCATTCATTTCCCGCGCTTGAATTCGTGATCGAGCGAAACAGCCACGGAGGGGAACACAGCTAGACGCACGGGTTAACCGACGTATCACTCCGTTTCGCGCAATGGCCGACTATTAATTCGCAAGAGAGCCTCGGGGAACAAGCTTCAACTGCTTGTGTAAATTACATTGCTTGTGTGTAAGCATCCGTGTTTCATACGCGAGCGATCGGCAACCTATAGTGAAAAGATACGAGAAAAGTGGTGAGGCGTAGATACGGTCCCAAATATATGCTAATAAGTATGATCTCATATTGTACCTACTATGCACTCTCAGATAGCGCGTAAGCACTTTCATCTATAAATTAGGAAGATGTCATGACCAGTGTGGCGGGTGGCGTAGCAGGCTGGAGTAGCAGGCTCACGCGTAGAGATCACGACTTGTTTGCGTGGGTTCGAGTCCTATTCTTTTTATTTACATTTGGGAGCTGAAACTTAAAAATAAACAAAAAACATTAGGTTAGAATATGTGTGTGGCACTGTGTTTGCTTGCACGCCGGTTAATTTTTCCTCTTTTTTGGCATTATCCACTTGACGATATTGCAAAACAAGGACCGCAAAAAGGGACCGAGCTAAACAAAAAACTAGGGGTACAAAGTAAAGTGATAGAAAGTGTACCTCGCTAGCAAGTGAGGAAGATGATGCACTCGGGGCCCCGCGATTATTCTATCGCGCTCCACTCTTTAAGGTGAACCTCGAGCATCCTCACTTTATTGCACTCTCTGTGTTGCGCATGTGTCTCCACCATAGGTCAGCAAAAAATGTGGAACTCACTCAGACTCACTCACGAAATGTATCTTGCCCTTAGGTTCACTCGGACTCAGACTCACCAAACTTTCCTCAACTGGACTCACTCGGACTCAGACTCACTATAATTTTCTCAACCGGACTCACTCGGACTCAGACTCACCGAATTATAATTCCCTCGAAACTCACGCAGACTCAGACTCATGGCTCGATCTGAGTCTGAGTGAGTCTGAGTGAGTTCGGACTCATGATTCCGTTCGCCTATAATTAGCTTTTTCTACCGTAGTGTCAAAGCTCTTTAACAAGGATATCTCGCAAAATCGGTGCTCTACTTTGCAACATTTTCATCTCGCACCTTGAAGTACGAGTTATCAGTTTGCAATTTAGTAAGGACATTTTTATTAAAAGAGATGACTCACACGAGATATTTTTATCAATACCTTCCCGTGAAATAATCTGCGGGGGGAGGGTCAAGGCACCTCCTCTCCCTCCCTGCACAACTCACCGCCTCTGATCTATAGATATCAAGCCGACGTATCAACGGTAGCCGCGTGCAAGTATGTGTGAGTAGACGTAGTATAAACGTGAGCCAACATAAAGTTGATAGTAATGCTGAAGTTGAGGTGATAGGACCATAGGTCGGCAAAAAATCTGGAGCTCACTCAGACTCACTTCATGAAATATAGCTTGCGCTTAGGGCTCACTCGGACTCAGACTCACAAAAATTTTCCTCGACCGGACTCACTCGGACTCAGACTCACTATAATTTTCGTCAACCGGACTCACTCGGACTCAGACTCACAAAGACATTACCCACTCGGACTCACTCGGACTCAGCTCGCGTCTCGATCTGATCTGAGTGAGTCGACTCATGAGTGAGTTTGCCGACCTATGGGTCTCCACGCAGCCATGATCTAAATTCTAAAGCCCTTGTTGCGTCTCCAAACTTATTAAAACAGGCGCTTAAATTTTATCATATAACATGCCATTGCAAGCATAATCTGCACTTCGGGCCGAAACAATGCTATTGCAATTTCTCAAAACAACCCAGTTCTGTACGTGAGTATCCGTGCATCAATGATGGACACTGTTATGTGTCCATGCACATCAGTTGGGCTCTTTTTCTGACCAGTGACCCCCCCCCCCCCTTCCACTGTTGGGCAACAAATCAGTTCAGCCTGGTTAACCTCCCTGCCTTTCTTTCATCTTTTTCCTCTTTTTTTTTGTTCCGCTTCATTTCATCTACCCTTGTTGTTGAAAGAGGTATTAACATATGTGTCAAGACTCATTGTGTATTAGAAAAGTAGAGCACAGGCAAATATGCTTCATTCGTCTGTACTTAAAAATTGGCCACTTGATAACTTGCATGAAAAGTATAACCAAGCACCTCGACATGTGGTTTGGGCTCTTCAACAGGGAGCTTCTGTATGACGATGCATAGGTGGTTATTGATCACCTGTGATTTGAAACAACGTCCACACTTGCTCGCACATACAACATGTGAATATGAGTCACTTGTTCAGACCACATAACCTAATGATAAAAGTATTACAGTAGTAAGAATTCAGAAGTGCAAGATTGTCACTTTGGTGATAGCTTTCTCTTGCACGATGTAAGTACATCAATACTACCTCTATGGCTGAACTACGTAAACAGATCTGGGCACTAAGACTCTTTGTACAATAGATGGGAGGAGTGAAGCTCTTACCAAAAACATATAAAGTTTTCATACGCATGACACTGTGCACAAGCGTGGTACGTCGTGAAGAAAACGTATTTCAACAATCCAGTCTCAGAGAAGTTTAAATGGCATATATACAGGACACACAGGTAGCACTACTAGTCTTTAAACCAATACACTTGCTACCTCAAATTGGGATCCCTGAGATACATTATATGATCCGTTAGGCAGAAGTTAAGTGCGTGCAGTGACATATTAAGGTGACTCTGAGTATGCTCTCATGACGTATATAATGCAGGAAGTAGTGCCTAATACTGCTTAAGGCAAAGTGCTTGTTCAATGTGAATCTTTTCAATTATCAAAAGCCTACAGGTCACTGGGCCTTCTTTGGTTGAAGTCTTTGTTGCTTTAATACTGAGAATACCAAGAAGTTCAATAACGCACACCTATGACAAATGAAGAACAGTGTTCATGAAGTCATTTTATGACAATATGAACGTGTCTTTGTTGCAGTGCGAATGTGCTACTACAAAGGTTAAACGAATAATTTCATGCTGTGCTTACCTGCACCTAAATAACTCATTCACTTACTTTAGGCCATCCTACTACAAGCCCACCTTGTAAAGTTTCTGGGTAGCCAAACCATGAATATATACAATATTTTTCTCAATACTAAACTTCTGTCGAACTTAATCACTTACAACCATCTTTGTGTATATAGGCCTCTTACCTACAGTAGATATGACGACTACGGCTTGGCATACTACTCACTTGTGAGTACACACACTCATTGAAAGCATGACTGTGAGTACGAGTGAGTGATGAGGGCATGAGCAAACCTGAGTATGAACGTGAGTAAGTACACATCAGAGTGAGTTGGCGTGAGTATGAATGTAGTGAGTAGGTGTCGAGTACGAACGTGAGTCCTCATAGGTGCATCAATGATGAACACTGTTATGTGTGCGTACACATCCCTTGTGCTTTCATGAGTAATTCTTTTTCTGACCACCTTCCCTCCCACCGTAGGGCAGCAAGTCAGTTCAACCTGGTTAACCTGCCTGCCTTTAATTCTTTCGTCTTTTATCTCTTTTTATTTTCTGTTTCATTTTATGTACCCTTGTAGTATGAATAGGTATTAATCACGTGCATCAACACCCAGGGTCTATAGGAAAAGTAGAGCAGAGAGGCAAATTTGCTTCATGTCTGTATTTACAGTTGGCTAGTTGATAACTTGCATGAAAACTGATAACCAAGCAGCTCGACATGTGGTTTGGGATCTTCGACAGTGAGCATCACTATCACGATGCGTATGTGTTATTGATCACTTGAGATTTGAACAGCATTCTTACTTATTAGCACATACGACAACATGTAAAAAAAAGATCAGGCACTTATTCAGCTGTATAACCAGCTGATGACAAAGGTATTACAGTAGTAGGATCAGAAGTGCAACATTGTCACTCTTAATGAGAGCAGTGAGCTTTTCTCTTCTACAGATTTGAGTACATCAACACTTCCTTTATGGCTGAACTATGTAAACACATGTGTGCTCTTAAACCCTTTTGAGCAACTAAATGGTTGAGAGTGAAGCTTTTAAACAAAAACTGCATACATTTGTTTCATGATGAAGTATTCATATGTACAACACTGTGCGTATGCATATCACAATATGTAAGGAAAACGTGTTTAATTAAGACCAGTGTCTCAGAGAAGTTAAAATTGCATCATATAAAGAGGACACGCAGGTAGCACCACTAGTTTACGAACGATTTACACGTGTATACCTTAAATCATGATCTCTGATATATCATATATATTTAATGTGGGCTTTTTAGGCAGAACTTAGGTGTGTGCAAGCAATATTATAAGGTGACTCTGAGTGTGTTCTTATGACGTACACATAGATATAAAATGAAGGAAGTACTGCCTAATACTACTTCAGAGAATGGGCTTGTTCAATGTGAATCTTTCCAAACAGCAACGCCTACAGGCCACTGGGTCTTCTTTGATTGAAGTCATTGTTGGTTTAATACTGAGAATACAAGAAGTTCAATAACACACAATTATGACAAAAGAAAAAGTTTTTGTGGAGTCATTTTATGGCAAAGAGAATGTGTCTTTGTTGCCAGTGCTCATGTGCTACTACAATGGGTTAAACTAGTAATTTCACGCTGTGCTTAACCTAACCGCAGCTAAAGAACTTCATTGACTTACTTTAAGACATGTTACTTTCAGCCACCTTGTACAGCTTCTGGGTAACCAATCCAATGAACATAGACAAATATTTTTATGAATACAAAACTCACTTTTGTTGAACTGAATCATTTGCAACCATCAATGCGTATACAGGTCTTTTACCTAGAGAAGATGTGAAAATCAGCTCGGCATACTCACTCATAAGCATAGGTCGGCAAATCACTAATGAGTCGACTCAGACTCGATCGGAGCCGTGGATGCCTGAGTCGAGGTGAGTCAGGTTGAGTAATATTTTAGTGAATCTGAGACCGAGTGAGTCCGGTTTGAGAAATTTTCAGGGAGTCTGAGTCCGAGTGAGTCTGGTTTAGAAAAATTTTGGTGAGTCTGAGTTCTAGTGAGCACTAAAGGCAAAATATGCTTGGTGAGTGAGCCTGAGTGAACTCCACATTTTTTGCCGACCTATGCTCATGAGTACACACTCACAGGTCATTGAAAGGCATGAGTGTGATTACGAGTGAGTGACAAGGGGCGTAAGCAAACCTGAGTATGAGCCTGAGTGGTTACTCATGAGTATGAGTCGGTGTGGCAGTATGGACGTGAGTGAGTATCAATGAGTGTGGTTCGGTGTGAGTATAAACATGAGTGAGTACTCGTGAGTGTGAGTATGAACCAGTGATGAGGGATGCGAGATGTGTGTATGAACATGAGTGAATATTTATCGGTGTGAGTAGGCATGAGTGTGAGTATGAGTGAGTGTTGAGGGGTGGGAGTAGGCATGAGAATGAACATGAGTTAATATTCATCAATAAGAGTAGGCATGAGTGAGTGTTGACGGGTGGGATTAGACGTGAGTATTACGTGAGTGAATAGACATCGGTGTGAGTAGGTGTGAGGAAGAGTCTTCGAGAGGTGTGAGTAGACACCATGTGAATACTCATTGGTGTGAGTAGCCGTGAGTCTGAGTATGGGTGAGTGTTGAGGGGTGTGAGTTTGACGTAAGTATGAACCTCATACCGTACAGACGACTATGAACATGAGTGAATACTCGTGTTGGGTTATATTTTTGGGTTGGTATGTCTATTGTGTTTTATACTTTTGCATATATATAATTCTTATTCCTGCATTAATTACTGTGCCTCCTTGTTGTTATTCAAGCCTGCATATCTTTATTTTTTAATCGCCTTAATATGATCTTTTAATATTGCAGTATTCAGAAACAAATAAATAATATTCTGCATATTTGATAGAGAAGCTTATGCGCTAAAATATTTGTCACTTCTGCCGTACAAAATGTTTTCCGCACATGCGTATCACACGAATGGTTCCACTCAATTTCACCAGTGCGCCCCATTGCATCCCTCCTATCATGGGCGTGCGCACAAGGGGGGGGGGCGCCCCCCCCCCTATTCACCTAAGAGGGGGGGCGCAAAGTCAGTTCCACACATTGACATAATAGGAAGGAGGCACTGCGACGCGGGGGGGGGGGGGCGCAATTGTCAGCCCCCCCCCCCGAGGAAGCGCTGGCATAATTGGGAGGGGGGCGCCGGCCATGTTCATTTGTGCTCTGGTGTCGTTTTTGCCTGTATCGCGGGTGTTGATCGTCCGATTGCTCATGTTGTGGTGATTGAGGCGGTGGCTACACGAAATTGCTGCAGCTGTCTCATTTCTGCAGCCAGCTCAGTTGTTGGCCACGTTGCTTTTCAACTGGCTCTTGGCTTGACCTCGTTCGTGTCGTGCAGCTGTGGCAAGTTGTGTAAAATGGCTGCGTTTATATTCTAGGAGCACCTTTTAGTGATAAAAATTATTTTTGGTACTACGTGCATGTCAAGCATGTTTTCATAGATTTTTATTGCTCCCAAAGTCACGGCTCAGGAGGGCTAAGGTCATGGTCATCATTTTAAAATGACATTTGTTTTCGCCAATATTAATGAGAACTAACAGTTCTTATCAATATTGACGTGTTCTCATTGAGTGTTAGTTCTCAATAATATTGTGCCTAACAAAGAAAACGGGCCCTTAAATTTATGCTTGTTTCCTTCATTTCATCGTGTGACAGCACACAGGTAAAATGACATTAACTTAATGTCATTCGCTGTAAATGATATTAGATTTGCCGTGTGACAGGGGTATTGCACACAGTCATCTGCAGAAGTTGTATCCATTCTCGAATAGCACAAATAGCGCACATTGACACAGGCGAGTGAGATGATACAGGCACTCGCCTGTGTCCTTGTGTCTTATTTGCGCTATTCCACAATGCATTCGTACCAACTATAGCTCGGATTTTCCTTACCAGTGAAAATGTATCTACACAATTAAGTTATACATTTTCCGCATAGGCCACAATCCACACGCTTTCCATACACTTATGACGATTTTCCGTATGCACCTTACAAACTCCGTACGTTTCCATAACACCTTAGGTTTCCACATCTTCCTTATGAAAGTTTCCGTACACTCCATAAAGTTTCCTTATCCTTCCATATTTTCCATAAGGAACATTCCATACACTCCGTAAAATTTCCTTATCCTTCCATATTTTCCATAAGGACCTCTCCATATACTCCGTAAAATTTCCTTATCCTTCCATATTTTCCATAATGAACTTTCCGTATATACCATACAACTTCCGTATGCTTCCATAAAATTCCATATTTTTTCCGTATCTCTCATAAGGAAACTGTATGGAGTCCATATTTTTTCCATACGATTTTATACGGAACGTTTCAGTAGGGATAAGATGCTTCGCAACTAAAAATGCCATTAACGAAGAGAAACCATGTACAGGGTGAATATATATATATATATATATATATATATATATATATATATATATATATATATATATATATATATATGTATTTATAACACGTTCCCCGTGCTTTCCGCCAAAGCACCTTGCCTAAAAAAGTAGCCTGGATCGACGAGGGTGCTTTGGTTGGAAAATAACTTGAAAGGAAGCCACAACATTAATTAGAACTTAATTAGAACATTAATTAGAAATGGAAGCCAACTTTTACGACTTTTTAGTGGCACATTAAACAAGGAGACTCTTTACGTATTTGAAAAAACTGACACATGTCTGTTGGCATTTAGGTAAGTTTATGCCGTGTTTGCATAAAAGGTTAGCCATCCTTAAATTTTACGAATATTTTGTTCGTAGATTCTAAGGAAATTTCTTTCAGTGTATTGGAAAACCCAGTGGCACTGTCCCAGTGCCATACATGATTATTGGACCAGTGTGGCGCTGGGTCTGGGACGCTGGCACGTTGCACGAGACACGCTGGACGCTGGCGCACTGCACACTGGGACACCGTTACGGGCCGAAATCAGGCTTTTGAATTGTTTTTAGAAACTGTAGTCATGTCCAGATCGTAATTAGCGTTGAAACACAAGCACTGCGACAAAAAAAAAAAAAGCAAGCGGGCGTCGAACCCACCACCTCGACGCACCATGCATCATGAGTGTGACACGTTACCGCTACGCCACACCTGAAAGACGACAGTCAGTCTCTTTTTTCTTCATGTAATAACTACTTGCGGTAGCCAGTATTCTTCATTTTTCTCGTTTAGAAACACAGATATCAGTCTCTTCGTGCTCGCGAGAACCTAACAGAAGATAGTTAATTTGTTTGTTATGTGCTGCATGAGATCAGAACGTTTATCCGGCACGTTTTGACGCAAGAAAGTAGTGTAACCGCAGATGTGTTGTGGCGATCGCACTGACTCGCTAAGCAGTTAGTCATACCTCTGAAGAAAGCAATGTTTATCTGAACTGCACACTGAACACTTCAGTTTTCGTCACCCGTTTGAGCATATTTTCCGTCCTCTCTCTTTAAGTTCCGCGTACTATATAGCCGCAGTAGTTCACCCTGGCCGAACCGACCGTTAGGCTTAGAGCTGTACTCCGTGCGCCACGATCGCTGTGAAAAACGTGGATATTCAATTACGCAGAATCTAATAAGCGTTGAAATGTAGTTTCAATCATACCTGACTCAAGCGAGGCCATATTTGCACCTTCGACTACACATATCAGAAGCTAAGAACACCGAGATTGAGCGTTACATTGGCTCACTGTTGCTGGTGACGTGCGGCCATGGTGCGGATTTCAGCGGTACGAGCCCATATGGAAGGACTGACTGGTAGGGTAGGTTGATGTTGTTATGAGACTAATAATTGTGTTGCGAATGATAAGTTCTTTCGATGCAGCTATACAACTACATTCACGACACTCGATCACACGGTTGAGAGAAAGCGCGCGCGCTGGAGAGATCATTGCTTTAGCGTATACGTACGTCCGTCGCTTAACTAAAGCTAAAGCTAGATATCTGCAGGGCACAGAATAGAATATTTGGAAATATTGGGTAAGCTTTTCTTTCGACTTCTCGCGACCCAATACCAAATTTTATGCGAATTCCACCCAGCGCGCCCAGTTTTTTCCAATGTGCTGCCAGTGTTCCCAGTGCGCGGGCAGACGCTGTACAGCGTAGCCAGTGCCTCTCAGTACGCTGTAAGACACTGGGCTACACTGTGCAGTATTCCGAGCGTCTTTCAGCTCACTGGGTGGCGCTTGCCACGCTGTACAGTCTGTCCTAGTGCCTCCCAGCGCGCTGTAGTACACTGGGACACACTGGTGAAGGTAAAAACCTCGAGGCACTGCGCCGACCAAAATGAAAGTTAAAACACACAGCAAAGACGTTTCGGCTCCCACACAGGAGCCTTGTTCACAAGTGAAATGAAACATGCGTCAAGCAGTTCGGCTTATGTACGCTAGAATACGTCACGCAGGCAGCGCGCATAAACTGGCGGCAGATACCATCGCTCCTTTTGAGAGTGTGCGGTGTGGTCTGTATAACGAGGAACTCCAGATGAAGACGCCGTGACAGTCCTTTTTCTCTAGCGAGAACACGTGCCCTCCTGTATAGGAACACACTGTATAGGGTTTCCAGTGCCATCCAGTGCGGTGAAAGGCACTGGGAGGCACTGGAAACGCTGTTTTTTCCGATAGGGTAGATATAGAAAAAGTAAACTAAATATTTATTAGCTAATGATTAAGCATCAAAAGTAGTTTAACTTTGCGTACACGCCTCACATCATTTGCCAGAATACAATGCCGTATGAAAGCACGGGTACACCGGCGCTCAGATTACCACCAGGGAGTACCTTATTCGTTACTTATTTCGTTGCGCTCCCGTCATACAGCTCTCAATGTACAGGCCTTTTTAAATAGTCTTGCTCTTATTTCAATCACAAAAGTGCTGCCTTATTGGGCGATACGTACAAGAACATCGTGGGGTGGAGCTCTAAATGTTGTTGCAAATAGCAGTCACCGCGCAGCCCTAACCATGTCCGCAACCTTGCTGAGGACATAAGTACAGCATGTCTGCATGTCCGAAGGCCAGACCTGTTTTCACATACGGCTATACGGGACATTCGTTATTCTGCAGTGATTACTGAAGAGCGACATTCACTGCTCCACCACAAATGAGAGAAACAAAAGCGTATTTGTGGCCGTGGATATGTCAGCGGATGTCATTTAGAAGAGTCGTGCGTACTGCTTTGAAATGGATACGTACGCTGAGGTCGTCATAGCGCCAACGCCTGTGCAAAATGCTCTTTTAAATTGAATATTGAATTCTTCGGTACTTTCCTTAGAAAAAACTGATAGGGTCCCTCATGCATCCACCTAAAACTACACGAAGGCAAATCCTGCCTTCTTGTTTTTCTTCTCTGCGATGTATTGATCCTCCACCGCACCACTCCGATAGTTTTTTGCACCTAACGTGGTTTTGCACTGCCTCCGTGATCGGAGTCACTCGAAACTTTCTGCACCTCACCTGGTTTTGGACTGCCGCCGTGATAGGCCCACTTTTTACCTTGCGACAGTGTCATGCGATGACGTAATCACGCGACGTCACGTTTTGTGACATCTTGATGGCGCCATAGTGACATCACAATGACGTTACAAATTATGGCGCTCTGTGACGTCATGTGGTTATATCATCACGTGATCATAAATTTTTGCTGTCACACTTGTTGACGCCGCCGACGGTCAATTTTCGCGTTTCATGAGACATCTAAGGCTTTTGGCCTAATAATTCACCGAGAATCTCCTTTGAGAGTTGTCTAAGTGATGCATAAGCGTTGCGTGTTATCCCAAAAAGCACATCGACGAAGTTTCCTTGACATTTTGTATAAGGGTGTAACAAATGCTGGGATTCACTTGGTTGAGGACCGGCATGAACGTCAGCAATTTAATTTTGATTAAGTCCCGCTGGTCTATAAGTTGATTTCTTACAGAATTATTGCATAGATCGTCAACACCCTGTTTCTGTATTGCCTTCGTGACTACTGAGATTTCGGCGGAGTCAAATGCTTAGCAAAACTTGTGTTTTGGCAAGTCGGTTCATACTTGATGCGGAACAAACGAGCGCTATGGAACAGGGACATAGACAAGAGGCACACAGGACAGGCGCTCAAACACAGCGCCTGTCCTGTGTGCCTCTTGTCTATGTCCCCGTTCCATAGCGCTCGTTTGTTCCGCACCAAGAAGTAAAATGCTTTCTCGTAACCTATCATGGCTAACTGTAGGGGTTGGGTATATGTCTCTCATTTCTCTTTCGTATGACTGATAGTGCGAATATGCTCTATTGTCGAGTAGACTACGAAATTCTGCTTGGTCATTTGGTTGATTGAATTCTAAGGGGGTCCAATTATCTTAGGTATTGCTTTCGTAAATAGCTCGTAGATGTTTCAAGTCCTTGACGTCCTCTTTCCTATAAATTAGGACGATGTTAGCATTCGTCGAAGATTCTGGTATCGTCACCGTCAAGAGACACTTCGTATACAGAGTGCCTAGCAAAATCTGTCGACCGTTTTTGAATAGATAATATAAATCATTTATCATACCTAATCCGGAATACGCATTTTTGACCTAGTGCCCTCATGAAATTTACCTCGCGAACTACCTTATATTCGTACGCAGTTGCGCTACTAGGTTCATTCGCTCACGATATACTCATGCGAAGTCAGCGTATCATTCTTAAATGTACTCACTGTCGTATTTTTGTAACATTTCCCTTCTATAGTTGTAGACTGGAACGGGCTGTCTTACGACATCGCTGCCATCACCTGCTCATCTTCTTTCGCGGAAGAAGTGTCTGCGTTTTTTCTCATCTCGATAACGTTTAAACTATTAATAGCCCATATTTACGCAGTACCCCTGTGAATAAAGAATAAAAAATGAACGAATGAACGAACGAACGGCGGGGACGATCATAGCATCTATCTCTCCAAACTTGACATGCGGATGTCTGTGTGCAATAACAACGATACAAAAAACAAAAAAACTAACAAGAAACAAATAAGGCCTCAATAAATGTGAAGGTTTATTTTTTCCGCATTATTCATAAGCGCTAGTCACACCACTGTCCACCGATGCCAAGTTGATTCAGTACAGACATCAAGAAACCGGAACTTGCGTTAATAGCTTCACGAATATTTTGCA
Source organism: Rhipicephalus sanguineus (assembly GCF_013339695.2). Lineage (NCBI taxonomy): Eukaryota > Metazoa > Arthropoda > Arachnida > Ixodida > Ixodidae > Rhipicephalus > Rhipicephalus sanguineus. The sequence continues at coordinate 23,688,488 of NC_051178.1, forward strand.
CCTTAATAGGTAGAAAAATTTTCTGTCAACGAGCTTTCCTTTTGCCTCGTGCTTAGTGATGCGGTGTGTACGATGCCGACCGTTTACAGCTGCCTCTTCCTCGTGTTCTTAGGAATTCTGCGCTCGCGCAGGCGCACAACGAGGAGGAGACCATTCGCTTCCTGGCGGTCGTGCTCAGCGTCGTCGGCGTCTCCTTCGTCCTGCTGCTGGTAGCTGTCTTATTCGGCTTGCGTACGTTAACTTACACAAGGCATCTGTTTCTTTATGTTAAGTAATATGGAAAATCACTTTTATTTTATGCTCTTATTCGAATACCTATATTGGCCCGAAATAATTGCAGCAGTCGACTTAGGATAGCGATAAAGTAGGCGTGTTAAAACTCCTAATATTTTCCCCATATCCAGGAAATGGCCTTTGAAAAAAGAAAAAAAAAAGAGGCCCTTTTTTGTTTGCCAGTCTTTTATTTGCATTTGCGAAACATGGTCGACTGCAGTCAGGGCGAAGTACGATTGTCAGTATAAACTGCGCAACAAGGTTAGTCATCTTATTTCGCAAAAGCGCCCACTTTTCTTCTATCCAGCCATTTTCGAAGCCAGTTTCACATGATTGGTAGAATGCGACTAATTCTTTATTTATCGCGATATAATTTCCATACCAGTACTTGCAGGTTGTTTTCTGATCCGCATGATGCATTAGAGGTGAAAAAAAGAAAGCTGCATGAATTTCTTTGTGGTCGCTTCTTTCGCGAGGCTAATTAATGGCTCACATGCTTTTCCGGCTTAGCAGTTGTGAAGTCTAGAATTTAGCAGCGTCATCAGTGTCACGCGTGGCCTCTGTTATCATCTGCAAGAGGTTAAAATTAGGAGAAATTAGGGCAGACGTCTTAGACTTGTTTCGCTGCTGTGTTACTCTGACCTGTGCTAGAATAATACGACCAGGGTCATTGACATGAGGGTCATTGAAGTCCGCAAAATGCAGGGCGCCCGCGTTCGAACAAACGACGCGCGAAAACGCGGCGCACGACGTCTTGCCGCCGACGTGTCTCCTGAGGCGCTTTTTTTTTACTCCAAGTATCACCACGCGGCTGCCCGATTTCTCTATGGGTCCTGCTGGGCGCAGCCCACCAACAGCGCGTCAGTCACGCCTAAAATCACACCGTGCGGTTCCAGCTATGGGCAGCACATCACTGTAGCCGAAGCAAAAAGCTACGATTCTGTCTCGCGAGCGACTGCGTGGAAAACAGGAAAAAAACGCGCTCAACACTCCAGAACACCACAACATATCTCTGTGGCGGAAGTCCCCTGAAATGCTTTGGCTGCTCGCCGTTAATAAAACCGCTGGAGTAATTACGGTGCGCATGTACACAATGCGCCAATATAAAAGGTCAATGGGAGAGCAAACTGCTATTCACTTCTGTACAAATAACGCATCAACGCTTCGTCAGTCGCTGATAAAAGCCGTGATTACTTTTGGTTCATACAGTCACTTTGACCGCTTGTTTTGTCACACAGTCTAGCATAAATTTTTACAAGCATAACATAATTAGAATTTAATGCGTTTTGTTTGCAGTTTTCATAGAACCTTTTGCAGCAACTCGCAGAATTCAAGTAAAAACTCGGTGCTTATTTTTCTTAAACTTAACACTGTTCGATGAGATTCGTAAAGATGGTGTCATTAAACACCTATGTTGTGCGGCACTCGATGCCGCGTAACTGACTCTTATTAGTGCATGCCAATAGGGGTTCGACTCTAGATATAGTTTATTTTATTTTGGTAAAATTTGTGGGTATTGGGCTTGCTGTGCCTCATCCGTAGTCAAAAATGCAGACGAATGCCTCATAAACAACGGAACAGCAATTTGTGCGACACCGACGAGCTATTCACTTACGCCGAAGGGCCGCGACAGCGTCGGCCGTGACCGCCACGGGCCCATGACGGCAAAACAACAGAGTTCCGGGGTGACGACCAGCCACAATCACGCATGCAGGCGTGGTAGCTTTTGTGGTGTCCTCACTTCTCTGTTGTGTCCGTGTTTCCACGCCCTCCCTGTCTGTTAGAATGAATACTTGCCACTTAGCTCAGGGGTGCTATGCAGGATGGCCCGAGCTTCTCGGGCACACGAGTTTGCTCCGATCTCGCATTACCGCGGTCGTGACAGGAAGACAGTGCGGAGCAAGCGATAGCAGCGTTGATAAAAACGGCTACAAGAACGAGCATGGCGTCACAAACGTATGTGCGGCACTTGCGGCGGTTCTCAAAGCAACACCCCGTGCGAATGCGTCAGCGTTGCCACTTAGTCAGCATTTTACAGTGCAGGGACGTCAGCGTGATTGTCGTGCTATCTTTTTGCCAACTGATCATCGCGCCTCTCACGGGTGTGTTCGTGGGCGTTTGACCTCTTTCGCAAAATTCTTTCGTTCCACCTGCTGCATGGAAATTTCCTCTCTCGAAAGCAACAAGGGCGCATACGCAACACTCTGGTGCAGCTTGTTTCGCTTCTCTGGAATATTACAGATAAATAAATGCACAGGTTACTGCTATATTTACATTACTCGTCTGAAGATTTTTCTGTAGTAGCGAATCGGTAGAAACAATGTATCCGCAAACAAGTAAGCAGTAAAATATCTCGCCGCAAATCCCACCAGGGGCGCTTGCTTCATGGCTGTGAGTGGTATATCGTGAGCGCGGTGAAATTGAATGCGAGACATAGTAGCCACGTGAGGCCTAACCTTTAGTTCTTTGTGTGTGTGTGTGTGTGTGTGTGTGTTTGTGTGTGTATTTGTGTGCATAGTCTGTGCGATTAAGCTAATAGATGAACCATGCCACTCGCTGGCGTTGAGGAGTGACCACCGCTCCTCGGCAAGAGCGAACGCGGTGGGCGGACCCGATCTTCGCCACGGGCGCCTGTCAATCATAGCGATTGACGCGTGAACTCGGGCACAAACTCGTTGATTCTGAAAACGTGCCATTTCAAATCATGACTGCCATAGTGACGGTGTGCCTGTCAAGTGTTTCATGCGGTGGACGCTGCTCAGCATCTTCTTTGCATATAAAATAATTTGGTCAGCTTGCACTAATTGTGAAAGGCTGGTGCCATCGGAAGAGCTTGTGATCACCTCGCTTCTTGCAGCTTTTTACGTGGTTCGTCTACTCAGTATGCTTGGTCTGCTTCGGAGTAACGACCGTGTCTGTTCTGTCTCAATACTGGTGCTATTGATTAGGTAGGTCTTAACAAACATAATATTGAAGAGTCCTGTCTTAATTGTTAATGTTTTATTTACCACGACATTCATTATTCATGTTTAATTCGCAAGCTCATGAATAGTACAGAGACAGTTACCATAATACTAATTAGCACGATCCTAATTAACACGATCTCGGTGAGTAAGGTCGTGATTATATTGGTTTTATTTACACGCTCCTAATTAGCGTAGGGTTAATTAGTATGATCCTAATTAGCTTGTTCTTAGCTTTACATGGCTTGATTAGCATGGTCTTAGTAAGGCGTGTTTAATTAGCGCGACCTTAGCATGATTTGGCTGATTTAGCTTCGTCATAGCATGTCCTGACTTAGCTAGGTATACCGCACAGCCAATTAGCTAATCAGCTGGGCGCACGTGCTCTGGGAGCGAGCAGACGATGAAGAAGAGGACGAAGAGGGCGCGCGCCGGCCGAGCAACGCGCTAAAATTTATTGGCCGACCATGGTGATTATACACGTGGCCTCGGCGATTAGCTCCAGCCGCGGTGTTGTAAGGAGCTCGATCGGAACTAATATCAGAGGCCACGATGCTGATTATTCTAAATGATACTTAGTGCAGACATTAAACGCTTAAAAGTGAACTCAAACGGTCCGCGCACACATAAAAAATATAGTTAGTGGAACTTTCTGCCACATTACTTGCATTGGTGCACTTCTACACTCAGTGGAACGACAAACAAATGAAAGAATGTGCCTCTAGTTTGAAGACACCGCACAACCTTCTCGACCGCCATGAACGTGGCGCCGGTTTCCGTCGTAACCAATGGAACAGAGCGTGCGCTGAGGGATGGATTTCACCTTCTCGTACCGTTAGCTCGTTCAAAGGGGGGTGTCGCCAGAGCTCGGAAAGATCCTTTGTTTCCCCAAACTCGGGCCATCCTGCATAGCACCCCAGCTCTCTGTTATTCTAAGCGCGCAGGCTGCTGTTTACGAAGCGTACAAGTGTGGCACGTACATCGCCACTGCGCACGTGGTGTCGCTAGCTCCAGATAGCCTTGAGTAAGGTGTCTATTTGGGCAAGTTGGTAAATCTTCATCTTAGCGCTCGACACAACACGCGCGACACGCCACACGAGCTCTGAAGGGCTCGTGTCGTCGTTCTTTCTTTATTCGTGTGCTCTTGTGCGTGCGCTGTGTTAAGACGAAGATCCAGATAGCCGGCGCGCGTAGCTCCCGCACATGCCCCCCTCAAGAAGACGGGGTCGGGAACGTCACGTCGCTTCAAGCGTGCCCAACTCGCATTGTCGCTTACTGGTTTTGGCGCAGACGGGTTAGAACACGGCCGAAGAGCGCGGGGCACAGCAGGTGCCTCAGTACACTCAAAAGTCGTCGGCGCCTCCGGTGCTGCAAGTTTGCGCGGCCCGGACCGGCGGTGGCAGTCGGAAGGCTCGCTCCACGAAAGCCTTCTTAAGTGGCCTTGGGAACAGGTTTCAGCTATGACTATTGCTCCAGGCATGTCGGCAGCGGTTGCAGTTCCACGTAACATCATACGAAACAGCAAACATAAAAAAAGATGGTTGATCAGTCCGTGATACGAATCGGCATAACACGAAAGTAAAGCGTGCCCTTACAGAAGTAGCTGAATGTTCACTGTACATTGATATAAGAGAGTCTGCACAATGTATATTGATGTCTGGCACCTACTTTGATGATTGGTGGTACAGCTCCATCCCGACGGCTAACGTCCATGTTAAATAATTACACAAAACCTTGTGGTAGCTGTAGTAGTTAACGGTGAAAGCGTAATCAGAGATCGAGGTGTGATAGCCAGAGGAGTGTCGCATATTGTACGCAGAACTCGGTCGCCATCCCGCGGCATGTTAAAATGTGATTGAACACCACGGCCGGACTAGAGAGAAATGCAAAGCGCGTGGTGCTGCCTCCCGGCCGCGATTTTTCTCGCGGCGAGCGCGTGAGCGGGGAACGCGGTGTAACAGCCAGGTGAGGCAGGCGCGCGTCGCAGAGTTATTTTTGGTTTGGATTGGCGTGATGCTATTAGCAAGGCCGACGCTTTTACGACGCTTGGGCTAAGATCGCCACCTCGCGGTGTGTTAAGGCGTTGACAAAATTGAACTATTGAAAACGTGCCGAATGGGACGGACGTGCAACTCGTTGCATCTGTTAATTGCGGAGGCCACAGTAATGACGAATTACTTTACTTTACCCTTGCTATAGGGCAACACCAACGCGCCGACTGGGAGAATGGTAGATATAAAAGACGCGTTTGTAAAGCCTCTAGTGTATGTGACGGTGGCGCAGTTGATAGCGTGCCCGGCATCTGTTGTTGCGGACCTAGCGGTCGTGGGTTCGATGCCCGTTGGCGGAACTTCTTTGCTATCTGATCGTGTAAATTTTTTCGACGTCATTTCCGTGACGGAAATACGTCACTGACGGCTTGGTGAACCCCGGCATAAAACACTTTCGTGTTATAAAAGAAAAGAAAAAAATTGAAGCGGTATGTCACGACACCAAACAAAACTGGCATGCGCATCTCGTGGGAGCAGAATAGGGCGACAAGAGCATGTTTGCGCTACGACTGGTTCCTCCTCCCCCCATAATGGTAAAATGCAATTGGAAAGAAAAATTACTCATCATCTCTCCCTACGGGCAACCATGGTGGAATGCGAAAGCATCGCGGGGGGTGCGCATTGAGTTTCCATTTCTCTTATGTGACTTATGAGAAGGTGGTTGTCGAGGTGTTCGAATTACCGCTTTCCGACGCTGACGTTTACGTTCGGCTTTCCGAGCCTTCCTCTGCTCCGCGGTGGTGGCGCTGCCGCTGCAACTAGCGCTGACGCTGACGTTGTTCATGGCGTTTCGCGCACCGTTGCACAGAGAGAGAATGACGGAAGCACAGCATAACGCACGCTTTTCGCAGCCTCGCAATTTCGAGATACGCTTGCCGGCGTTGCCGTTTGCGCTCAGCTTCGCGAGCGTCCATAGCGCTGTTGCGAAGGAGAGTGCAACGCTTGCCGGCCTTGCTGTTTACGTTCAGCTTCGCGAGCGTCCATAGCGCCGTTTCGAAGGGGATTGCAAAGGGAGCGAGCGCGCGCCGCATTATGTACGAGCGCACAGCTGTGGCAGAGAGAGAGAAACGGTAGAGGAGAAACGAAGCGGAGGCAGCGCTCACGCCACTTCCTCGCACCTCCTCGCGCTCACGTGAGGAGAGGGGCGAGAGTTGGCGCATGCGCAATATGGGTGCGGTCGCCGCAGAACGAACACTGCCCCGAGCATGAGATTTCGAATCTAATAAAAAAAACTGGGAAAGTGATTGAGCGTCATTTTGCCACCCTTCTTCCGTAGGTGCACCGCCTGCGTGGCGGCGTTGGGGACTTAGGGCGCAAGCTGTGGTCGGAAGTCTCTTGATCATTGTCAGCTTCTTGAACTTAAAAAGTTTCACTCCCACTAAAGAGAAAAATGTGGGTGTGCGAAGGAGCGTATGGGTCGACTTAAAGTTTCATTCATCGCGGGCACCTTGCCTTATGTTAACGCATCCTTGCATGTGGAGCACACCAGAAAAGCACTGTAGTTGCTGTTGCCGCGCTCACTATTTTACAGATGGCTATGGTAGGTTTTAGAAAGCGGACGGTCGCCAATGAAACTACGGATAAAGCCCAGCGCAAGAGCTGCTTCGCATCCAAAACAGTTCTAGATCCGAGACATCAACGGGACCGCACGCTTGGTTAGACGCAATCTTTCAGCATGTACGAAAGCGTGGACTTCAGGGTGATATTATACGGGCCGTCCAACCTGTTTGCCAGGGATGCCTCAAAACCTCTCGAGGCGTGACTGAGCTAGCGCGTCCGCTTGAAAAGCAAGTCGCCAACCTCGAAACTTATGTTCCGCCGATGCCGCTCATACAGCGCTGGCTGCTCGAAGCGTGATACATCGAAGTGCTGCCGGGCTTGTACTGTGTCGCTTCACCTCTGCTCCAGGTCGGCTTCGAACTTCGCATTACACCTAGGGGCAGCGTTCGTACATGTCAAGCCACTGGCCAACGCAACACTCAATTTTTTGCCCAAGTTAGGATCAGCTGAGGTGAACCTCGTTGAACGACTCACTGTTCTTGCTACAACTGCAATTTGTGCAAGTTTCAGATTTTAGTCTTTGCGACCTTCAGTATGCGGGGCGAGCATAGAGAAGATTTCGGTTTATTCTTTCAGTGATGTTGGCCTGCGGATGTCCGCTTGTGACAGGTTCCCAGGGTATCACAGCAATGCGCGAGCACCCTTCTAGTGAAGTGCGTCGCGTTGTCCGTGATCAGCAGGGCAGGAAAACCAAACCTCGGGAAGGTTTCCAGAAGGCACTCCCATACCTTCTGCGAAGTGAGCTTGCGCAAGGGAAACAATTCAGTCCATTTTGTGAAATGATCAGTCACGACTAATAAATACAGGTTTCGAGGCGAGTTCAGGGGAAACTGACCTACTATTACTTTTTTTGATTTCCAAATTTTGGCCAACGGCATACAGAGTTAAATATATGCATGGTTGCCTGTCTCCGCTATATGTATCAACAGTTCTCTATGGTGGGGCCCATAGAGCGACAAATCAGCCCGGTGGTCTCGTCGGATGAAGGCCCATTGTTCTCAGGTGTTCACATGCAGCTATTTGCAATGGCGACGCACTCTGAATCCACTGCATTGTACCAAAAGGTAAACCACCACGTGATTTCACCTTCTGTCACACCGAAGAGCACCGTGCGTAGCGTAACACATTATGTATCGTAGCTGGCCAAGTTACTGTACGTCTGTTATCAGAACGGTGTGGATTCTTAAAGTGTGGATGAGAGCGTGGATGGTCCCACCAACCGACGAGGCTTCTTGCAGGTTTAGAACGAACGACACTTTATGAAAACACGGAATAGACAGAAAACACAAGAGCAAGCAAAGCACAGACAAAGGAACAGGAAGAATGAACCAACAAAAGTTCCTTATGAGGGAGGCGTCTTAACGACAAGTCAGTCGACACAGGCTCACCTGTCGGGGAGTCAAATGCGCAGGGCGATGCGAGGAGACGAGCGTCACGGGAATCTTTGAAGAGGTCAGCGATGGCTTGTGAAGGCTGACGAGGAACGTGACGTCTTGCTGAAGCGAAGCGTCGGAAGACGTCAGCGGCCACGTGAAGCCCGTAGCTTCAACTCGTGGACCGCGTCCAAAAGCGTCGACACGCGGGCCCGGTCACCCGACTGCATCGAACGCCCAGCACCGCCTGCCATCTCTTTTTCTTCTTCCTCCACGCATGCTACTCTTCTCTTTCTTCCTCTCTTCTTCGACACGCCCCGCACTCACACATTTACGCAGGAGCCCCACAGTCGTCGTCGTCTTTCTCTTCTGAGAAATCACACAGAGATACTATAAATGTTCTGCGCGCACATCACAACATCACAACATTTTCGTACACTTTCTGCCCTGTAGAATGACCAGCCAAGCACTGTCATGGTAGTACTTAATGAACGCTTCCCTGAGTTTTAGCAATAACAACTCGAAACGGTGACTGAACATTACCACCATCAACCTGGGAGAAGTACCGCCACAAGAGACCTACTTCTCCGAGCACGTAGCAGTCGGTCACCTCGTCACTTCCATTGTCAGCTGGGTCACGTGCTGCCAGCTTTTCCGGCACCTTACGACAGAGTCCGTTGCTCTTCTGCGCTGTAAGAAGCTCCTATTCGTGCACCAAAGCATCACAGCGTGATTCCATGGTCACGGGTGGTGTCGGAACCACCCGGATTGTCTGTGGAATCCGTAACGAGCAAGGTCGACGACGTATGTTGTCGCAAATGAAGCTGAATCTGGCTGAGGCAAAGGCTTTTGCTCTAGCCGCAGAAACTGCGGAAATGAATGTGCGGGCAATGCAAGCAAGGAGCGTTAATGACATCGTTGTCACCAATTTTGTGCAGAAGAACAGGATGAATCCGCAGAAATCCGTACAAAGGTAAGCATCCATGACCAAGTCGACTCAATGCTGGAGACGTCGCTGGAACCATGCTTCGGGAATGTGCAGACACAAGAAAGCAACATGCCACAAATGCGGCATGAAGGAACATCTGGCGAGGAGGTGCTCCAGTGGATGCGTTAATCCCTCGGGAACTTACGCTGTGAATGAGCTAGGCGGCAGTGACGGGAGCGAAGGAGAAATGCTCTACGCCTTCGTGGCTCACGTCTACCGCAGCAACGAATTCGTTCGGCCATTCGAAAGGAATTCCATCTGGGAAGGCCGGAAACTGCGTATGCTGGTGGATAGTGGATCTACTTTCCAAAGAGGGTATTCAAGAATCATCGAAAAAGCGGCCGACACTGGAGAAGGCTTTACTGCGCCTGACGTGCTTCTGGGGCCGCGTCCGGTCCTTGGTCGGGCGGCCATGAAAGTCAAATGCAGTAACACGTAAGTGGCCTGCGCTCTAGTCGCAGAGGATTGCGATGGGCCTTTGCTGTGCGGGCGGAACACCAACCAAGCTTTTCGGAACGCTGGCATGGCGCTACTAGAATTTGCGCCGGGCAACGTGAATGTAGTGCACTGCGACGCAGCCACGGCGAAACATATGGCTGAATTTTCGGAAATCTTTGAGAAGGTTCAGTTGTTGCAAGGGCCGCCTGTGAAGCTACACAAGAAAGAGGCTGTCGTACGACGCTCTTGCAAGGCTCGACCAGTGCCATTTGCGCTTCAGGAATGCGTGTCGACACAAATTGAACCAAGTGTAGAAATGAGTGCTATCACCAGTCAGAGTTTCGGAGTGGGCGACGCCCGTTGTGCCCGTAGTAAAACGTAACGGGGATATTCGGCTGTGCGGAGACTTCAAATTAACCGTAAATCCGGCAACAGATTTAGAACAATACTGTTGCTGAAAATTGATGAAATCTTCGCATCTCTGTACGGAGGGGGGGGTCACCACTTTGGATTTACGGCATGCGTACAATCAACTTCCACTGGAGGACGAGGCACGAAAAATGGCCGTGCTAGAGACACACAAGGGGTTGCTTGCACACAACTGCCTCGCTTTGGGCATCGCATCTGCTCCGGCTTTGTTTCAGCGCCGCCTCGAGTCCATTCTGCAAGGCCTGCCTCGCGTCAAGCTGTATTTGGATGACAACGTCATAGCCGAGAAGCAGACCATCGACTCCTTTCTTAGGCAAGTTTTAGAGCAACTACGTGTCAATGGACTCAAGTTGAACCTTGAAAAATGCAGGTTCTGCGAGAAGTAAGTATTGTGCTTGGGACACAAGATCGACGCAAAACCCCCTCCCCTCCCCGTTCCCCGACATTATGAAAGCCATCACCGCTGCACCAAGACCAGAGACGGTGAGCCAGCTGAAATCGTTTTTCGGACTGATCACATATTGCGCCAAGCCTTTTGCCTAATCTTGCCACCACGTTGCATGCACTGTGTCGGCTCCTGGTTAAAGGAGCACGATGGCAATGGAGAGCCGAACACGAGAAAGCCTTCAAGGCCGCCTAGCGCGCTATGGTGGAAGCGGAACTTCACGTAGACTACGAGCCCGAAAGGCCGTTGCGGCGTGAATGCGATGCGTCACAGGTTGGGGTCGGCACGGCGCTGTCGCACCAAATTATGAACCGAAACAATTCAATATCTTTCCGCTCGAAGGTCCTGACAGCTTCTGAGCGAAATTATTCGCAATCAAAGAAAAAATCGGCGGCCTTGGTGTTCGGCGTTATCAAAATTCGAGATTACTTGTTGGTGAAGCAACTAAAAAGTACACGTCTAGCTTCCTTTGGCATGTATACAATGAAGAGTTCGAAAAAGAAGTTTCGTTGAGTTTATCGTTTTCGTTATTTGTGCCCGCCTCGCCTAGTCGCGCTTCAATCGTACGGCGTGCGTTGATGTCGGCGGCAGTAGCTTTTGGACCACTTTTCCTTGCAAATTGCGGGAACGATATAATTGGACCTTGGAATCTACTGTGACAAGGTGGGTGGTTGGTACAATATGCTTGACAAGAAAAGCATTTGTTATTGCGAAGAATGCTTGAAGGGAAGAGAGCTGGTACAAGATTGGAGAAAACGCGTAGCAGACAAACGCACTAATGCTGAATTCCAATAGAAGATCCACATCAACTTTTTCTGCTCTGTATCGAGCAATCACATTGTAATGACAGATTGTAGAAGCAACAGATTACGGATCGGTAATCCTTGCTCCGCCGAAATAGGCGGATTTCACCGGAAGCCCGCGGGACGTACTTTGTGCGCCCGCCTTTCTTTTGTAAGAACTTTTGCTAGCGCAGACTGACACACGGACAAAGAGAGGGAACAACACCAGCGCTACTATCAACTGAAGGCTTTGCCATATCTGCTGCTACTCCTTTCTTTCTGAAGCGACACTTCTTTTTCAAAAATAGTAAAAGACGGATGGCTGATACAAGATGACTCCCTGATGTGGATGTGATATGCGTCTGCGAGCACTCGTGTGGTGCGATCACGGTGCCTAAACATAATGACCGTATCCGAAAAGCGTGCCTCGCACCCACACTGCGCACAATGCATCGCCAAATGCGTCAGCGGACTGCCCTTCAATGACAGTGGTGCTCCCTTAGGCGTATGTTTAGGCAGCGACCAGTCTGCCCCGCATACGCTCGTCCACATGTTAGAAGAATACAATAAACAAGGTTCGGCACACACGGAACAAAACTAACCTTGTGCTTAACATTGCAGGTTCGTGTGCTTCCTCGTCCTACAGCATCCAGCTCACTTCCAACCATGGGGCACAGCTTAGCCAGTTTATTTTTGGTTGTAAAAACAACATTTAGCCCATACCTAAGGGCGGTCTTTTTAATTCGGTGTGACAGCATCATGTACATACGATTATCACCGCTAATCTGCCCAGTTCACGCTCCTGCTGGCGGTGTTGACTGCTTTTAATACGCTTAATAAGGCGCCTGCAAGTTACCTGCAAAACAGACTCGGGGAAGCCGGCGTGTTTAGCCTTAGTACCCGCTACCTGAAGCTCTCCTGTGCAAAATGATTACACGACCTCGTGACGGCGGATTTTAGACAAGAAAGGGCAACTCCGGTTTTTATAACCTTTGAATGAAAGGAACGGTAGCTCAGAAGGGGCTTATTATATCGAGGAGCGTACTTAAAACATGTATGGTCGGCTGAAAAATATAGCGTAAGGTCCAGAAACTGCAAGGTGTTGTGAACCGGGATCTCACACGCGAATTTTAACCCTTCGCCTTTCGCCTCAAAGATCCTAAACCACACCGTACTAACGTGCGTATCTAATTGCACATTACTGCCCAGTACCAAAAAATCATCCACATAACGAAATACCTTAATGGCAATCCCCTGCAGATCTAGCAGCAAATCATGGTCCATTCTGCTCAAAAAGGTGTCACTCAGTACGGGTGCAACCTTGGATCCGATAGAAACGCCAGATTTTTTAATATACAGCTTATCCTTGAATTGATCAAAGGTGTGGTTCAAGTAAAAGCTGAGCAGCTCTAGGAAGCTCTCCACTGTAATGCCACAGTCATTTCTAAAAACAATGTCGCGGTTGTCATTTACAATGCAGTCTCTAACCCGCTTCATCAAAAAATCATGCGGGAGGGAGTAAAACAGGTCTTCTATATCAGTGCTTATGCCGAAGCATTGCCAAACATTCCACAGTATCCATGAAATATTCTAAGCAGTACTTTGGCCCTAGTTTCAGCACATTCTGTTCACATTTAATCAAGGGTACGTCCCCTAACACCAGAAGATTTCCTTCCGGAGGCACGGCCTTCTTAGGAGCCTGCAGGGTCGGAATACCAACTGTCTCGCCTTTCAGTATTACCCTGCTTTTCTTTTTGTCACGACCAGATGTTTACAGTCGCGGGCCGCATGAACGATCAAAAAAGCGCTTCGCACCGCGAGCCTGTGTTGTTGCCCTTAGAGAGTAGCAGTTAGCACTCAGACGTATTAAGTTCCGGATCCAGTGAGGATTCTTTGGATTCAGACAGCCAGTGTGAGGCTGCTGTGTACCAACGGGCCTTTGACGCGATCTTGCGCCTGCCTGCCAAAAGGCCTAAAGTGATTGGTTTCCTCGAGAAAGTCGTTCGGCGAATCTGGACGATGAGGTACCGTAGAACTCTAGAGGTGGTGGCGCGGAAAGACGAACTTTTTTTCCCGAACTGTTGTTTTTTCTAGTTCCGCCGGCACTTTCGTCTGTCGCGACGTGTAGCGGAGGAACTCATTGTGATATTTGCTGCTTCACATACGTGCCCTTCAAGCAGCCACGGCAAAGTGGCCTCAAAGTCTGCAGAAACAAAACGCGCATCATGCTGTGGCATCATCAGGATCCGCTGTCGCCTGGCGCCGCCTCGCCAGATTTCCGTGTCCTAACTGCTGCCATCAAAGCCCATGCATTCCAATGCCACATTTCGCGAGAGCGATCTCGCTCGAAGCTACGCGCTCCGTTCGTGATCCTGCCGTGTCCTCGCCATCTGCCATTGTAATTCAACATAAGAAAATGTGTGACTGTGAGAAAAGGTGAACGTCGTACGCGGCGAGCATGTCACGTTAATAATGTCTTGATCTGTGAATTGTTTTGGTAATACACTGATGTACTCCTATGCAAATTTTGGAATACAACAAATTAAGGAGACCGCCACTAGACCACCACTAGGCGGCTAGATAGATAGATAGATAGATAGATAGATAGATAGATAGATAGATAGATAGATAGATAGATAGATAGATAGATAGATAGATAGATAGATAGATAGATAGATAGATAGATAGATAGATAGATAGATAGATAGATAGATAGATAGATAGATAGATAGATAGATAGAAACGTTCTAATTGTCTTTGGTTCCCCAAGAAATGGTTCACGCCTAGTAAATTTACATACGACGCAAGACGTCGTCTATGGAATCGTATTTTCCCACTGCTAGGCCGCATCATACATTGGCGAAGCAAAAAAACTTAACCAGTAGAATTAAGCAGCACAAAAACGACTTCAAGACGTCATCAAGACAACGACATTCCCTTGCAGAACACTAAGAAGATGGAGTCCATAGTGTTGCCTTAAAAAAAACGAAATCCTAAGAACAGAAACTAGCAAACAAAAACGACTGTTACTGGAGCCATGGTTCCTTCAAAACACCGAAAACAACTTGAACCGTTGCAAAGAAAACCTGGCGTCAGTGTACATTCACGGCCTAACCACAGCAAGAAAAGCAAGGAAACCCGAGCTTGGAGTGAACTCAACCGTCTCCGACCGCGCACAGCCCATCAATCCCACGCAACCGCAGCAGCCACAACCCTCTTAACACTCTCACCACGAAATGAGACGCGCCGGCCTTCCCTTCTTCTCCTCAGCTGGTCCGAGAAAGGAGTTAAAGGTAGCAGCTCGACAACTCCGCTGTCACTCCCCCTGAAGAAGGAATCGAGTTGATTCCGAAACGTCGAGAAACAAAGTCATGTTTTGGTTGGGGCCATTTGAAACACCTAATTAATTAACCCACCCAAACAGGTAACTCTGTAAAAATGTTCAGCTTTACACCTACATAATGTTTCGATGTGTCGCCAAGAGCATGATAACAAAGCCACTAAACTTACGATGATGATAGGAGATTAATGACACTTTGTCGTCAGCGACACTGGAGTTCTCAGCAATAAAGTCTTCATGCGGTGGTCACTGTAGCGTGTGTAGGGGCGTAAAAGCTTGGTCTGCATGTAATAGGCAATTCAACCATTAAAACAGTAAAAATTACTTTTCCCATGACTGCTGATTATTAGAAAAATAATCGGTAGTTCTAATATGTACTATTTTAATATGAGTACTGAATCGAATAGAACACTAATCAATTCGTTCTTCGAAACTTTCGAATAACCGCCCCCCCCCCCCCCACAAAAAAGTAACCTTTTTCTGGCACTTTATGAATAAAAAAGTGTAGCTGTATGTTTTATCATGAATATCGCATTCTTGAAGCTATAGTTCTGATGTGTATGCTCTTTGCAGTCGAAATCGTCCCTGTCACACCGACTGCAGCGAGGAACAGCACCATGTCACCACTGCCAGCTTAGTATTGTGCTGGCTGCCTGATCCGCCGCAGTGATGTCGGCGTCACAGCTTAGAGTGGTCAACTGTGACACCTTAGTCATTGCTTCCTGTAGAGCATTTACAAGGGTCGCACAGCCTAGGAAGACAATTGAACTATTAGACCAATAAAATATGTTAGTGATATACACTGTACGTTGTACTGAATAAATTGACACTGAAAGCAATCGAAGATCAGGTAACCCGCGCCTTGCGAGCTCGCGCCCGCGGCACATCGCCGAGCTGACGCTCGTAGCAACATATTCTCCGGTACATCACCCACCAAGTTTACGGCCGAAGTGAACTTCCGTTGGAGCTGACCAGGCGGTATTCCTGGGCGTTTCGCCTCTGCCACAATGCCGTCGCCGTTTGGAAAGCACCTCGTTTGCGGCTCTGTCATGCGGGAAGCCATGAAGTAGAAAACTCTTCACTCAAACTTGTAGTTTTTGCTGTCTTATTGGTAAGTAATTATTGGATTCGTTTTCTGTTAGTACTCAGACAGAAAGCTGTTCGGTCGTCAACCGAGCCAAAAGTCGAGCGAAGTTATGCAAAAGTCCATACAGTTCGAGTTATATCAAGGACGTCTTCTGGGGAAAATGCATCATACTAATAACTTTTAAGGTGGCTAAGCAATCCAGAGACATGTATACCGTAACATTTAATTATGCATGTTACCCTCAAAGAATGCAAAGGAGAAAGACTGTAAGATGTGGTATTCCAAACTTTTTGAACAGTATTTCAGAGCACTTTTTTATTTATGAAATGGCAACAGCTTAGTAAATATTGGTCGATATTTTTAGGTTCGTTACAGCTAGGGCACAAAGGGGATAGCACCAGACCAGACGTGTTTAAGTAAAAATTAAGCGGTGGAATAAGGCACCTTAAAGTAGCCATGGATACTTCCAATTTGCGTGTGGGACACCATTTATTATGCCATGGGGAATGCAAGTGCGAATATTCTGAATTCGGTAATTCAACATTTTCTGAATCTTCAAGAAGAGAAAATGTTCTGAACCTTGCCGCTGTAACATAAGTTGTAAGAGGGACAACCGACAAAACTGGACCATCAAAAGATACTTTCGCGAGTGAGTTAGCCATCTATTTTACAAATATACCACGATGTCCTGGCACCCATACCAATTGCAGTAAACAAATGCTTATGGGGATTAATGATCTTAATGTATTTAGTATATATGACTTCGAAGTTGAAGTGAGGGATGAACATACGGATAACGAATCAGTCACTATAACAGCTGTCGAATGATTTGCTGGACGTTTTCGAACGGCTGAAATAACTGCCGTTAACTCCGTTTGAAATATGGGAGTATAATCTGGGATGCGTAAAGAATATGACCAGGATAATGATCGAGAAAAGTTACCCACACTTGCTCTCTTACCATTCATCGATGCATCCGTTGCAATTGCATTATGAATTCCTAATTGTAAGAGGTGATCTTCTAATATTCCAATCAAATACTTAGAGGGCAAGAGTTTGGCAATTGTTGGAAATATGTCGTCGAATTCTATTTTTATATTGGACATGGCTTTATCAGATGGAATGATTTTGGATATATTAACATTTAAAGGGGTCATGAACCACTCCTCGGGCTTGGCGTGAAAAACACCCTGGAATGAGTCGGACCCTTCCCAGGAATATATAGCCGAAAGAATTTTTCGAAAAGCTAAAGAAGCACCGGAGATATAGCGATCGCAATATATTTGCCCGCTCAACTCCCTCTCAACTCGCTTCATTCCGGAGGAGAGGACAGCGCCGTTTGAGGAGCCCCGCCCAGTGCATTACGTCACCTCGCTTCAATGTTGTGCGGTTTCCTTTCCGCGTAACTTGGCGGTGTTGACGGCTGCTACTGGAAACCAATAGTTCCGGTCGGCTGCTTCTCGCGGCACGGCGTGGTCTATCGAGTCTGGGTTGCAAGCGCTAAGGCGATCTATTTGCATTGATAGTGTCGTTACTTCGCTTATGTCGCATTGATATTGATACTTCGCATTGGTACTGTCGTTACTTCGCTTATACCGTCTTTCCATCAAATCAAAATTAAACTAAAAGGAAAAGACGGCAAGCCCTCGATGACGATTGGCACGGCATATAGTACACTCATACGCTTTTAGATAACGAACTGGCCAAGGCGGCCTGCCTCAAGGCGGAAAAAAATCCCGTGCGGAGAAAACGCGACGCAAAAGCAAAAAAAAAAACGCGATTCTTTTTAAGCGGCCGCTGTGAACGGGAGGAAACGAGATAAAATGCCCTTCCACCTTCGGACGCCTGCAGCCCGCCTGCCCGTGGGTGAGAGCGAGGAAATCAGACAATCAGACGCGTCGGAATACAAGCGATGATTGAAAAAGCGTCGTGACGTATGCGCACGCGAAGGGGAAAAAAGCAAGAACGAAAGAAACAAGAGAAGAGTTGTTTTATGGCTGGCCCCAGCAGCATGCGGGATGCCCAAGCAAAGCCGTCGTGGGATTACCTTGAGCTTGTGAACGCCGCATCTGAACTGCCCACTTGTGTCGGCCGTGTGTGCGCGTTTTTTGCGCCTGCTCTTTGCCGCTGGACATGAAATGCGTGGTTTGATGGCAGTGCAATATGCCTTACTGCGGGTCTTACTGCGGGTGGAATATGGTGTGGCAATAATGTCCCGGCAACTCAAGCGAGCCTGCGGCTGTGTATATTACCTAGCAGATGATGGGCACGCTGCGTTCGCGGTACCATAGGGAACACAATGGTAAGTAATACTTATGTAATGCTTATGTTTCCCCTATTCGTGCGTCCTTATCGTCGCTCGGGCCGCTGTATAGGTGTCGTTCTGCACATTGCGTCGCGTGAAAAGTGCAATGCAAAATCAAAAAAGAAAGAACGAAAAGCCATTAAGCTCACATAGCGACGAGGTGTAATGCATGTTTAGAAATTCCTGTGAATATAGCACATGCTTCACACGGCCAGCCAATCGATGCGTGATTGTGCTTGAAAGAAGATGTTTGTACAACATAATTTCTTTACATAAGCATATTTATAGCCTTTAGGAGATGTATTATTTATGCAACGCTGTTTTAATAACATTGATATAGGTCAGTTGAAAGTCAGTTGAACCTGCTGAACCACCTTGTTGATTCACCTTGTATCTTCCCTCTCGTTATTTTGTTTTGAATTATGTTGGCATAGTGTTTATGAACTGTACACAGTATTCTCACTGTTGACATAATTTCTGACAAGGTGAAAACGCTGGTATTGCGTCCAGTGCTTCTTTTGCCCTTATTACAAGTATGCTGTTAATTTTTGCCATGAATCAATACCAAGTTGCCTAATATTCAATCCTAAATAGAGCAGCTGTGGTTGATCAAGAATCTAGTGTCCAACGTGTTTAAATACGAGGTGATCCTCACTAACATTCACACCCCTTTACACTATAATGCTAACTTCACTGCTATCGAAATCTACCCGAATGGTGGTACACAGGACAAGAGTAACACTTCTCGTGTTGTTTCGCATTTCTTTACCTGCGTGTATTTTTCGCCCTGTGTACTTGAAAAGTTGACAAGGAACTACTTAGCAGCCTCACAATTTTTCATTTGTTTCATGTTTTGTTAAAAGTTCTGCAATAAGTATAGTGAAGTGTGAGTCCTTGGCGAGCAATTCATTTTTATGGACACAGAAAGCTTAACGAACTTTTTGTATCATTTTCAGGAAGACATTTCTGGCAAAGCAGCAAGATTTGCTCGCCCATTGCTTGTGTGCGACACAGTGTATTGTGGGAACGCTCCACTGTGCCTCGCTGTACACTATCTTGAACATATCGTACATCTTACAGCATTTGGGCAAATGCTGGAATTGATGCAGAGTGTTATGCATGATACTGCGTGCAACCTTTCCAGTAGCATGTGCATTTGAAAATTTCGCATTGTTCAAAATGACACTTAGTGGAACCGGCTTTCTTCAGCAAACTTTATCCTAAAATGGACAGTTGAGCGATTTGATGTGTATTCATAGTTAAGGAAAGTGCGGAAAAAAACCCCACAGCACAGAGAAACGAGAAAGAAAGGCACAGGACGATGCGCTACTAGCAACTGAAGTTTAATGCAAACCACAGAAAGATATGCACACACAATATATAAAAACTACAAAATTAAAGAATCACGCAGTCGCAGACAGAGTAAAAAAACATCTCTAAAAAAGCCAAGCATGTGTTAAACTTCTGTTGCTAGTACTGCGTCGTCCTGTCCCCTTCATTTCTACGTGTGTTGTGGTTTTGTTTTCCCGCTTTCTTTTACTACGAACTTAAGTCCTGGCTGCTTTACAGCCTCTATAAGGACATGGTCAACTTTTATTCAACCTCACGGCATATCAAGTCCTAGGATCCAACGTGCCAAACCATCAGCCACTATTTATAGGAAATTTTTCATTTTGGGCGCATGATTGCCAAATTTCAAGTTGATCTGGAAGCCATATTGCTGGGCTTAATTTTCAATGTGGTAATTATGCATAAGTCATGAAGTGAGGAATTAAATATGAAGAACTTTAAGTTGCAGATGACACTAGCTGGCATGGATATAAAACATAGATGTACTAAATATGCATAATGGGAGTATTGGCACATTGTAGTCATGTGATAACGCCGACAAGTTCCCAAGCATAATTACAGAAATTTACGTTAGTTTTCAAATATCTGTGAGCAAATATGTGCAGCAATATATGAAGGCAGCATTGTCATTTTGTGGGCATTGCTGAATGCTTTTATAAATTGTGGTAAGTGGATCTACAATCAATTTTAAACTTTTCTGCAGGAAACTCAACTGTATGATCATGTGCGACATGTTTTGATGCCATAGTGCAAACTAATGGAGTAAAAATACTAGAACATGCCTATCTGCATGGTTGCATATTTCTCAAAAGTAACGCTAGCCTTATTCTACTAATTTAGTGGCCTTCATGTGTAGGCTGACACCAAATTCCTTGTCAATCCCATTTCTTTGGATTGTGCTTAGATGCTGGCACTGTGAAGTGCACATATCAATAGGCGTTATGAGGAGGTTTTACACACTACTTTCATCTTGCTTTACTGCTGTGAATTATATATAGTGCTTGGGCTTTACTGTATATGTTGTTCCATGCGTTCATTATTGGGTGCAGGGTCAGTGCACAAATATGGAAATATGCGTACGCTTACACTGACATGAGAACTGCTACTGTTTTGATTACAATAAAATGTTGCAACCACTGTTTCTTGTATCAGTTGAGGTATGACTATTTGCCGTGCATGCAAAAAGAACGAAATGAACTTCTGCATGCAATACAAATTGGTGAAACACTGCTCGCTCAATGTAACGGCCTGTGTTTTATTACCAAACAAGTACAACAGATGATTTACACATTAGAACACATTGTGGAAGATAAATAGGTGACAGGCAGTTAGGCAACAAGTCATCACTGTGTTCTAACGTAGGTTGGCGGATATTTCATTAATCGTAGCATAGTTGAAGTTGCCTGTTGTATAAGTGAATTTCAAGTGCAAGTGGACGCGGAAGTGCACATATGACCGAGTTTTTCCAGTTTTGTACTTATTTGCTATAATCATCGTGTTTCTGTGTTATGTATGTAACATTCTGAATTGTGAACAAGTCAACCTGTCTAGTGCTATGAATATAGAATACTAGCAATTCAAGTAAACCATTATTTTCTGGAAAACAGCTGTTTCATTGAGGAGGACTGTAATACATATTTTTTTTTAAATTCGTACTGCGTCGTCTGTGCAAGGGGAGTGCCAAGTACATATGGACGTTCACAAAGGGTCAAGTGCAAGTGCATTAACTATTTTATTTGGCGAGAGACATATCACTGGTAAATTTGTGGATGTGCTTTACCAACGTTACTACATTAGCTTGACATCGGGGCACGCTTTTGGCATTCACTTTAACGCGGTGGTGTGATGCTTAATAATAATTGTTCATTAGTAAGATAGTATGTAGTCTACGAGTATGAAAGCAACTAAATACAAGATATTAGTTATATAGAACCACTGTATGCCACGCTAAAGCGCGAATTGCAAATAAGTGCTAATTGCGGAAATAGATAATCGTTCAGCTGCTCAGAAGGCGCTGTTGCCCCTGCGTGCAGCTCGCGACTGTAGGCGCACTTTAAATGCACCTAATGTAGGCGCGTTACAATATCCTGGTAAGTGTGGCGTCTGCGTGTGTAACATTTATATGCTATGGGAGCGGCAGCCGCGAGCGCGCCGACGGTAGAAGAGAACGATGGACACGGGCACGCTCGGCGCTCGCGCTCTGCAGTGGCCGTTGACAGTGAGTCGCAGCTGAGTCTTGGAATGATAAAGACGCGTTGCTCAGTACACGGGAGATCGAGCAGCCGGGCTCAGCGTCTCGTCCGCGTCTCCGAGGGGTTCTGCGTGGCGGCTGGCCGAGACCCCTACACTGCAAACACAGGCGGTCTTAGAATAGCTCAGAACACGCTGCTGCCACTGGACGCGTGCAGCTCGCGGCAGAAATTACTAAAATTGCCCCACAGCTTACGCCGATGGAATGCTGATACGTTCGGCCAACTGATGATACCTTTGTTACGCTGGTATCCACGAATTTCGGGCGAGCGAAGCATTGTCGATATATGGAGAAGCACTAAAGAGGGCACACGTTTATCATTTTTATAACGGCACGACACGACTAACTAAAGAATTCAGAGCCGAAGGTGTTCACTTCGGCCTGCATGACGCCCCACAAATTATGTAGCTTAAACACAGGCCGATGGTTGTTCTTTGAAGACGACTGGAAGCAAAAGTACTCTCAGTCAGTTGACAGCGGAATTCAGATTGTATTATTTTTATTTTAGCGCGGAATCCATCTTCAGGATTTTATCCAAAGGGTAAATGATCGTGCGCATTCTCTGTCAAAAGAATAATAGTGTTAAAACCCTCAGCTGTAATCCAACCCTCATGGTTCACGAGGGACCGCTCTCGGCCTGTTAATTAAGAACTTGCTTGCAACTCGATCTCTGGACGCACTGATCAAGTCAGCACGAGATCCGCGGCGTTTAACCTGAACGCCACACACAAGTTTTTTTTAAGATTTGAGGCCATTTATGGTATCCAAACTAATGGAAACAAGCGAGGCACGAGAGGCTGCGATACCGAAAAGGCAGTGTGGCCAAATTTAGGTTACGCTCGAAGGTGGGCGGGCGCGCTGAGTTCAGCAGACGACAGTTGGTCTCTACCGGAAGTGAGTCATCTCTCGGAAGAAAAAGCAACGAAGCTTTTCCATATTTCAGCCTGTTTATTTAACTACAACAACTATTGTACACAGATAACTCGTTAATGCATTAAGCTGGGCTAGTTGGTATTGATTGTAAGCTTCCATATTGCTAGCGAACACACACAAAGGACGACATAGACGACATAGAAGGAGACAGGACCACCGCTAGCGGTGGTCCTGTCTCCTTCTATGTCGTCCTTTGTGTGTGTTCGCTAGCAATATGGAAGCTTACAATATTGTACACAGTGTCAACGGGAACAACCGCATCTGATCCAAAAACTGCTCTTGATTTATATCAGCTATTCGCCAATAAGCATGCTAAGTCTCTTGCGACGTAACCATGCAGATCCGCGACGTCAACGGGCAGACGCCCAGCACACCGACGAGGGTGAGAACCGGCCTCTGTTTGAAAAGAGGGTGCCTGAGCAAACGGCAACTTCGCGCTCAGCTTGTGGCATTTACGCGGCGCGCACGACTGTAATATTTGGCAGAGCAGTTCATAGCCGTGTCAGCTTTCCGCAGTGTTTTTCAACAAGCCCAAGGAGTGCTCCATAACCCTTTTAAGATGCCTAGTTTTAAATGCCTATGCATTTTGGAACACCAAGACAGCTCCGAAGAGCTTCTTGCTGTAAAAGAATGAAAGGCTAAGCTTGCATGCTGGCCCACCAGAGAATAGCACGCAACCAAATACAAGAATCGGGCGAACATGGATACGTTAAATCATGGTCAGAGTATCTCTGCGTAGCCCGGAACGGAGTTCGCCAAGGTTACTTATCCTTCCAATAGCGTGCGTAGTTTTGCATCATATATTGCACCCAGATATTTAATACAGTCAACCTGGGAAATTCTTTGTTGTCGGTTCTGAAGAGAAATGTGGACAGGCAAATTTAAAAGAAAAAACAATTGTGGAACTTTTGGGAACGTTTAGTTTCATTCGAATCTCCTCAAACCAGGTGTGTAATGTGGCTAAATATGATTGTAATGTTGAATGGAGTAAATGTATATTATATTCAGACGCGAAAAACGCAATGTCGCCTGCATATACAATTGAACTTAACAAAATATTAAATAAAACAGGCGAGAGAATAGAGCTCTGCGGAACACCTCGCGTGTGGCTATACTTAAGCGTAGAAACGCCTCGTTTAAGCAATAAATCTTTCTACCTTTTAAAAATTCACACGTCCAATTTTTAAGATATTGTGGAAAATTTAATTGTTTTAGGGCATTGACGAGAACGATATCTTAGGAGTGCTGTTTCTTGGGCGAGTTGGACATTCATACTTGGAAAGGTAGCCCTAATGGACACGGACTCAAGGAAGACACACGGACACACAGACGGAAGCGCTCTAGCAACTGGTTTCTTATTGAATATCTGCCCTACATATAGACTATGTTACGTAAGGCATATGGCTGCCGCCATCATGGGCTGGTAAACGAATGTTTTCTTATTTTTCTATACCGGGCGCGAACTGATAAAGTCAGGAAACGCCGAATGCACCAACCTACCAGTTTTCATGCGTATACGCCCAACGTAACACCGTTCGCTTAGTTGTTCAAGACAAAACACGGCAACGTTAACATCCCAGCGTGGCTCCACCGAAACCCGTCCGTAAAATAGTCTATATATACATCGCTTTTATGGTTACGTGACGGTATCAGCGCACTGAAGAATTCACGAACAACATTTCTTTTCTTGACAACACTATCGATCGTGCGCTGACACATTTCCCTCCTTCTATGATTATGGTCCTTGCTTCGATGATTTCTCGAGTGCACTTATATTTGTTGCGGCTGATAATGACACATTTTCAATAAACAGGTGAACAACCACAGTCAGTGCAATGTGTGTACAGGTGTCCATCTCTGTATCGAGAAACGTTTCGTTTGTGCTCCCCTAGCTGATCATTGATACATCGGCCCGTTAAGCAAATGTATTTCCCGCCACATGTCAGTGATGAACTGTATACCAGGCCTTCTGCGCATGGCACGAAATTTTTTTGGTGCTCTTTTCTGGCACCCTTTCGGCTTTTCGTTAGCAGGGTCGGTGAGCTTACACAGGTCGCTTAGCTTATCAGGTGCTGAAAAAACCACCTTTACGCCCACCTTACCTGCTACCTTTTTCAGCCCGGGCGAGATATTGTGTATTTACTGGATTACTGCCACCTTCTCCTTTTTCCTGGATGTGGTGGCTGGTTCACCATCCGGGTGCCAAGTCCAGCTGTGCCGCTTGTTCTTGCAGGCGGGTTGCCACTGTGTGAACACAAGACTTCCGGGTGGCATTTGTCAAGCAGAGATTAACGATACCGCGCTTCACCAACTTTGAATGGGAGGAACTGTACGCCAAAAGCGGCTTGTTGGCTCGGGGGTGATAAGCCCAGCATGCATGTTTTTCGCCAAAGGTTAGTTGAACATCGAGAAACTGCAAAGAATTGTCAGCCGGTGATTCATGGGTTAAAATGAGTGAAGCGCGGCAATTCCGGAAGAGTTCCAAAATCTCGGCTTCCTAGTCACTGTTGCCTAGGGCTTTGTCATGGATGATTATGTAATCGTCAACAAATCTTAAAATTCCTAAAACATTTGTTCCCCCAAGGCTGTTCCTTAAACATCTGTCCATCTTAGCTGAAAGCAGGTCGCTTAGGACTGGTGCCAGGCAGGAGCCGATGCATACACCTTGTTGGAGAGTGGGTCAGGGAACAAATAGGTGTTAAGGACATCTTAGTCTAAATCAAGAGGAAGAAATAGACATGGGCAGGGCATTTAGCGCGTAGGCAAGATAACCGCTGGCCATTAACAGTAACTGACTGGATTCCAACAGAAGGCAAATGCGCGAGGGTTTGACGCAAAGTTAGGTGGACAGGTGAGATTAAGAAGTTGGCGGTTATAACGTGGCAGCAGCAAGCACAGGACGGGTTTGATGGGCGGAACATATGAGGGGCCTTTGACGTGCAGTGGGCGTAGTCAGGCTGATGATGATGATGACGATGATACAGCAAAATCAAGCACATCAGCATAAAAGACGCCTCAAATCTAACACAGTATGTGTGTTCCAGAGACTGAAGGTGCTTTGGCGACATTACTACTGAATCTGGACGTCTATTCCAGTTCGCTATAGTTCCGGTTGGTTGGTTGAAAAAACTTTATTTGGGTCCTGCAAGGCGACTCCGAGCTAAAGAGAAAGCGTGCCAAGAGGGAGCCTCATGGCGCGTTACTTCTGAAATGTTGTCTTCGGGTGTCGTTGAAAACACGAGACGGCGAAAAAAAAACTATTTTTAGATGCTTCAGTTTTTGCGAAAATTGGTTCCAAAGAACTAGCGCTAGGGTGTCTTGCTGTAACAGGACGACGGTCCTCTTACAACAGGGCAAACATGACAAACAAGACAAACGCGCTATAATAAAGGTTAGAAATGTGGCTTCAAGAATGCGGAGCATACTCTCTTTCTTTCTAGAAGACTGGTAATAGAATCCCGACCGCGACGGCCGCATTCTCGATGGAGGTGCAAGAGCTGGAGGCTCCTGTGCTTATATTTAGGTACCCCTCAAAGAACCCCAGGAGGTCCAAATTTCCGGAGCCCTCCACTACGGCGTCTCTCATAATCACATCGCGGTGTTGCGTCGTTAAACACAAACAATTATTAAGAATAGTAATAGATGCTGGGCAGTGGGAATAAAGCACTCACCGTGAAAGTGTACAGCGTAGCCGCCATTAAAATGGCCCTGCAACACTTCTTGAACATCATGGGACCATGCGAGGTAAATGTTATAGCACTGCACGCGGCAGGGAATTTATAGTTACGTCTCAAGGACAGCTCAGAATTGCTCGCGCTTCTCTCAGTAAATTACGTAATCCAGGAGCACGGATGACGTAATGAAGCGAAGAACACGGCCACTGCCTCATGTCAGCATTCTCGTGCCACACAGTTACCGCGGCAGCCCGAAGGTGCCGCCACGTGCCGGCGCCGCGTTATTCAGTGTGCTAGAATTACACAGTATCGCCTCTAGTGCGCTCGCGATCAAATGCCTCAAAGAAAAAAGCAGACGACAGCCATGAATGCGAAGCTCACGCTTGAGTGGGCACGACGGCCACAGCTACGAAAAAAGAAAAAAATCACAGCATATCCACGAGGTGAATGAATATGAGTGGGGCGAAGCTCCGAAGAGAATCATCGGTAAACCGCGAATGTTCTGTGTAACGCCCCATCAATCATCATATGAAGAGTGAGAAACACTGTGTGTATATTACAAACATGAAACTTTTATATTTCTTAATTAGATGATGCTTGACTTGCGTTGTCCCTTCATTATCACGGCTTTATGGTCCGTGAAGTGAAGGGAGAGTGGATCTTGCACGGGTTGCAACTGGAAATTAGAAAATACCAGCTCTATACACGTCTCTCGGATGGTCTTCTCGCCGCAGCCGTGCAGCTTGTCGAGCAGCTTCGCCCTCGCGGGCTCTCACCTCAGGATTCTGTCTGCCAGCACGCGCTGCCGCCGCCTTCCGTGCCCTCCGTTCCGCAGCCTTGTCTTCCATCTGGCGACTCCGAGCTAAAGAGAAAGCGTGCCAAGAGGGAGCCTCATGGCGCGTTACTTCTGAAATGTTGTCTTCGGGTGTCGTTGAAAACACGAGACGTAGTAAAGAAGAAAGAACGCCACGCAGGCGAACACGCAACGAGAGTGTCACTCGTCAGCGTCGTCTTCTTCTTCTACTGCATACCAGAACGCGCGCTTCTCACGAACAACAGGTGGCTACTGCAAACCTACAAACCTACAAACGGAGGATGGAGAGACCCACGGCATAAGGAGCTTCGCCCCTGAAAACACGTTTGATCCCTCCGTCTTAGGAATCGATGTAACACGAAAATGAACCATGTCTTCACCGGTGTAGTTGAATTTTTATTGTACATTGTCAATGTCTATTGATCTTTGATAACTATAGCACTGTTTGACATGGATGCACGCGCTTTGCAGTGTAGTAGCACATCTCCATCCCGATGACTAACGTTCCAGACCATTATTTAACGCTTGTGGAAGCTGAAGCAGTTAACATACACCCGGACACAGAATGAGGCGAATTCCGCGCAATGGCATCAACAAGCATATTGTCACGGGTGAGAGAAGAGAACGGGTACTGAAGATGACGAACTACTGTCCAGAGGAGCGAACTCGTACGTGACCTCAGTGAGCTGGCTTAAGACCTTGTAAGGCCCGTAGTAACGAGAGAGAAGCTTCGATGACAGGCCAACGTGGCGGCAAGGTGTCCAAAGGAGGACCAAAGAGCCTGGAGAATAGGTAACCACTCTATGATGGCAATCGTAGCGGGTTTTCTGAGACAGCTGGGAGGCAGAAAGACGATCCCGTGCGATCTGTCGAGCCACTTGAGCGCGAGCAGTTACATCACGGGCGTACTCGGTGAGAGTGGACGTAGCGGATGGTAGAAGAGTGTCAAAGGGTAACGTGGGGTGGCGGCCAAACAACAGATAGAAAGGGGAGAAGCCAGCGGTGTCGTGGCGGGACGAATTGTACGCGCATGTCACGTAAGGCAAAGTGCTATCCCAATCACGATGATCTGCGGAGACGTACATAGATAGCATGGTGATCAAGGTGCGATTGAGGCGCTCCGTAAGTCCATTTGTTTGCGGGTGGTAGGCAGTGGTGAGCTTGTGACGTGTGGAACACGAACGGAGAATGTCCTCGACGACCTTCTAAAGAAATGAGCGACCACGGTCGGCCAGAAGCTGTCGCGGAGCGCCGTGGTGGAGAATGACGTCGTAAAGCAAAAAGACTGCGACATCGGTGGCACAGCTTGTAGGTAGTGCCCGCGTGATTGCGTATCGTGTCGCGTAGTCAGTAGCTACGGCAATCCACTTGTTACCACTTAGAGACGTTGGAAATGGTCACGAGGTCGAGGCCGACGCGATAGAAGGGGACACTTGGAATGTCGATAGGTTGAAGAGGACCAGCTGGGGACAAGGAAGAATGCTTGTAGCGCTGGCAGGAATGACAAGCAGCAACATATCGCCGCACCGAACGGTAAAGGCCGGGCCAGAAAAATCGACGCCGTACGCGATCATACGTGCGGGTTGCTCCGAGATGGCCAGCGGTGTAGGCGTCATGAAGCTGTTCAAGAACAGTGGAACGGAGTGCCGCCGGAACTACGAGTAGAAGCTCGAGGCCCTCGGAACTGGTGTTGCGTCGGTAAAGAAGGCCATCGCGTAGCACAAACAAATGAGGTGACGGGCCCACGGAATTAAGACGTAGACGGTAGATGATAGGCCGCAGGTAGTCATCACGCAGTTGCTGGTTGCGTATGTGGCAAAATCGGATATGGCTAAGGCACAGGCATCGGAATCGTGCGCTGACGCCTCAGGATGATCCACTGGATGACGGGATAAACAGTCGGCATCCTGGTGCATTCGGCCAGACATGTATGTTACGTTGAAGCTGTATTCTTGAAGTTTCAAAGCCCAGCGTCCAAGTCGTCCAGTGGGATCTTTGAGGGACGACAACCAGCAAAGCGCGTGGTGATCGGTAATTACCAAAAAGGTGCGACCGAACAAGTATGGTCGAAATTTTCCGACGGCCCAAACTAGTGCGGGGCACTCACGCTCAGTGATAGAAAACTTGCGTTCTGAAGGGGAGAGGAGGCGACTGGCGTAGGCAATGACGCGATCCTGTCCTTGTTGCCGCTGGGCGAGAACAGCCCGGATACCATGGCCGCAGCCATCGGTGCGAACTTCTGTAGGGGCCGACGGGTCAAAATGAGCCAAGATGGGTGGTGAGGTAAGAATCGTAGTAAGTGTGCCGAATGCAGTTGCTTGGTCGGTACCCCAGTGAAACGGCACGTCCTTTTTCAGGAGTTCCGTGAGAGGACGGGCGATGTTGGCAAAATTCTTGACAAAACGGCGAAAGTAGGAGCACAGGCCGACAAAGCTCCGGACATCTTTCGCGGACCGTGGTATCGGGAAATCTTTAACGACTCGAGATTTCTCAGGATCAGGCTGCACGCCACGAGCGCTGACAAGGTGGCCTAGCACAGTGATTTCCCGACGGCCAAAACGGCATTTGGAAGAGTTGAGTTGAAGGCCTGCTGCTCTGAAAACTTCAAGAACAGCTGACAGGCGGCTCAGGTGGCTGTCGAATGTGGGTGAGAATACGATGACGTCATCGAGATAGCAAAGACATGTTGACCATTTGTATACACGAAGGAGGGAGTCCATCATCCTTTCAAATGTAGCCGGGCGTTACACAAACCGAATGGCATAACTTTAAACTGGAACAGTCCGTCCGGTGTAACGAACGCTGTCTTTTCACGGACGCGAGGATCGACAGAAATCTGCCAGTTTCCAGATCTGAGGTCGATAGATGAGAAGTAAGCGGACCCGTGTACCCTATTGAAAATTCCTCCACCATGAGAAATGGTGGATTCCACCATCCACCATTATGGTGGATTATGGCGCTGGAAGATGGAGGCACGTGGTGTATGCTGGATGCTGGCGTATGATGGATGCTGGAGAACGACGGAGCGTAAAACGGCTCTACAGCGTCGGCACCATCGTGCCTAGCCGTCACGCATAAATAATTGTATAGAAGGCGGTGTAAAAAGCACTAGTACAAAAAAAAAAAACCGTATGCAAAAAAAAAAAAACTTCCGCCGTCGAGAATCGAACGTCCGACCTGCGGATCCCGAGCCGAGTACTTTACCACTACACCACGCTGACACTTGCCTGGCGGCTTGCAAAATGACTAGTCAACATACTAATACACCGTTTGGCTTCATCTCATGCTGGAGACAGACGCGATCTTCACATCCTTCTAAAATTTGCGTAGTTATTAAACGCAAACAAACTGCTGCCGGTAACGAATCGCACGTCGATAATGGCAACAGCGCTAACTTTCTTTTAGAATTCACAACGTAACTCCAAAGAAATATGTCAAGTGGAGCGAGGAGCGCGAGTATAGTCAACCGGGTGTTATTGCGAAGTTTTAATAGCCGTTTCTCGCTTTTTCGAAAGTGCGACATGTGCAGAGGCTTTCCGTCGACTCTAATCTCATTCGATAAATACGCGCGTACAATTGATTGAGTATTGTGATGTTTTTTTTTTTTCGCGCAACGTACAGCGCAGCCGTGCCAGCGCGTTGATTTGACGCTGTATCATTAGCTACAACTGCATAACAGCTGGGCCAAAACAAGTGCAGTGCGCGGGAAGAATATGCCATCATATTGGTTCAGTAAGGCGTACGAATTGACAACTCTTATGTTCTCGCATATGTGTCAGAGAGCGCCGGCGAGTGCGACCGGCGGCGGTTGGTGACCGGAGGCGTTTGCTGGAAGCGCGTCGCATTTATGCTCATCGCTTCTTGTGCGGACACGGTACACAAGAAAAAAATGCTTCATTTAGGTTAGCCGATGCCACAGGTGTGCTGTAAAGTCATTCGTACTCACCGGAATCGTGTATACTGAAACCATGAGCGCCGATAACACGTAGACGGACTCGGTCGCTACGCTATGCCTAACCTTTGGTGGCGATCATGGTGGTAGAATATGATGGTGGTAGTCATACTTGGTGGGGCTTATCTCGACGCAGGCCGAAGGTAAAAGTTTGTGCATTTTAGTTTTGCATGCATTTTCACTATTACCTTAAAGTGCCGCTGAGGTAAGTGAGTGTGCAAGAATTGCCAGAGTTGCGTTTCAAGCGTGATGGTATCAAGCCGAAGGTGTTTTCTGGTCTCCCCGCTGGAAGGACTCATTTACTTCTCGGCAAACGCACGGCGATGTAACACAGTTACTGCCGCTGTCCACACCGATACTTCTAAACTTGTAAACATCAAAATGCAGCAGCACATCACGGATGTAAACCTGATAAGTACGTGCGTAAAATGTAAACATTCACGCTGCTGTGCTCCAGAAAACCTGTGGCGGTTATTGGCGCCGCATGAATAAAAAAAATAGTGCTGGAAAGCTTAATGATCGGTGTTGGCTTCTTTGAACTGCATATATTTCTGCGTATATTTCTGCACATTCAAGAGGAAAACATTAGAACTGACAGCGACTTCTCATAACGTCACGTTCACTTCCATTATGCCACCGTCATCCACCATGCTTCCATCCTGCCACCGTCATCCAGCTTGTTCACCAAGTCATCCACCAAAACATGTTTTGCTCGCCACCATCAGCCAGCATATTCCACTTAACACCAAAAGAAGCTCCCACCACCACCACCATCTGCCACCATTTTTTCCACTCTCGCCATCATCAGCCATTATGGCCACCACAGCTTCCACCACATCCACTATTCTTTCCACCTTGTCCACTATTAAATGCGAAGCATTTCTTAGCGAACCTCTGGCACTTTGAGCGTTTCTATCTACGTATCTATCTATCTATCTATCTATCTATCTATCTAGCCGCCTACGTCTGGGTGCTCTCATGATCGCCTGCTGAACCTGGTGTAGACCAAAATTTGCATGGGAGGGTAAGAGGATTTGACGAATATGAATGCCGGGTCATAACATGAATAAAGTTAAAATCCTGTCGCGTACGTCGTCAAACCCTTTCCACTACACACGTGTGGCACATACCCGTTTACCACGGGCCTCGGTGTACGGGTATGCGCCACAGGTGATTTACAGTTTATATCTACCCAGGAACGGCGAGAACAGACATTGATAACTTAAATTCTAGAGCGCTAAGGAAAACCAACATCGGCAGCGCTGACTCAACGAATGGAAAGAATGAAAATTAGGATCCCAGCAGGAATTGAACCCAAGCATTCTGCGTGGCAATCAGGTATTCTACCACTGAGCCACGCCAGGTCTACAAACTGGTTTGGAAGAACAGTCTACGGAGGCGTAATATCGGTGCAACGTCAATTGTGGTTGTGGTGCTGGCTATCTAATTTTACAAGAAAGCAATAAACACTACATGATACGCCTACGATGTGTACTCCTACGATACGGGCGTCATATCAGATTAACGTCTGTAGTTCCAGTGTTGGCTCCTCTTTTATAGCAGTCTAATAAGCATTACGTTTGTATTCCTATGATTCAGCAAGCTATATTGAAGCATTGCTCGACCCCGGAGAAATACATTAACGAAAGTTACATATGATATCCACATCACCGCATCGCAAAGTGCACTTCGTCCACGAGAACGACGTAGTGTCCTCTTCATTTCTTACGATGGCCTCAGGCTGACCGATGATAATGCCAGATTGATTGACAGCCGCTTTTTAGACTAGGCTACGTAGGCCACATACGCCTACGTAGTCTACGAATACGACAAACACCATCCACTGATGGTCTACGTAGCACTATCCAGGCCTACCAGCTTCGACGGCCTACACCTCACCAACGCGAAGGGTGACTTCAGGTTCCGACATGTCGCCGGCTCTGTCGACAGACAATTTGTCGACGAAATGACCAAGGCATCCACGAATTCCAACAGCTCTACTACACCACATACTTCACCACACATAGGCCCCTCGTCACCACGATCACGACCGGATCCTATAACAAGTCATGAACAGCTGCTGGTGCTCACTGATCACGGTGATGATGCGCTTGTTCAAGAACTGTCAGAACTTCTTCCACACATGCACACGGGTTCGTAAAACGTGCGTGCGTTCTCGGGACACGTATAAGCACTACATATCAGCTTACCGCTTCTGGTGTTGGTAATAACCACGACGACTGCTACGTCGTCACACGACCACGTTGCGGCGGTGTTCGGAAGTCTAGCGAAATGGTGGGCGATACGTCGACTTTTCGCGGCCTCGAAACGCTGACATTCCTTGACGATGGCATCCACAGTGCCACAGTCCTTGCAGATGAGAAGATTGAACGCATCATCTGCAATGCCTTTGAATATGTGCCCCACTTTCTCGGTTTCGTCCATATCACTGTCTGCTTTGCGGCACAGGGCAAGAACGTCCTGTATATACGTCAGGTACGACTCGGTCGACGTTTGTGCGCGAGTTGCCAACTCCTTCTTGGCCGCTGCCTTTCTGCCTGCAGACTTGCCGGAAAGGGCCCGCATCTTTTCCTTGCATGCGTCCCAGCTTCCAATTTTTTCTTCATGGTTCTCGAACCATACTTTCTCTGTTCCTTTCAGGTAGAACAAGATGTTCGCCAACTTAAGTGTGTCATCCCAGCGATAGTTTTTGCTTGTACGTTCGTACATCGGCAGCCATTCGTCAATATCGACATTGTCGGTGCCACAGAACGTGCCAGGATCTTTTACCTGAGGCAGGACAACGGTTGTTGTTGTTGTTGCGGTCGCTTCAGCGGGAGCCGAACCCTCTTCTGCCATCGCGGGACAGGCCAAGCGGCGGCCACTGCGGAGTTCCGTTGTATGCTGTTGTTATCCCGCACCTCGACCAAATGTCACGGGTGAGAGTATAGAAAGAAGAAATGTATTTACAAAATATACAGACAGAGATAGAAGCAGCTGCTGCCAAGATGGAGGAACAGCAACAACACGAGCGCTATTTCATTCTTCGTCTTCATCGTCTTATTGAAGCGTTCTTGTTCCTGATGGTATGTAACAATATAATCAACATTGGAGCTCGATATGCACTCATTCAAGCTCATTAAAGCCGTCGTCATTTGAAGAGAGAAACACCAAGGTGTGCGCTCCCCACTAAATGTGTAACATACGCCGGTGCTCATGCATATACCACACAGTGCTTCAGAAACCGAGAGACAGAGTTCGCAGCTTAAGCCGTGAACGCAGGAAGGCGTTCCGCTTTCAGCTGGCGTGTCTCTGAACCAAAATACTCACTGCGCGACGTTCGCCCATCGTTGCCTTTCCGTGATTCTTGTTACAGAAGCTTTATTAGTCGGCGCTATCACACTTGAAGCAGTAGAGGGCGGAGAAACACCGTTGGTGCATGTGGAAGCTCGACTGCTCTAGCGACGAGGTGTCAGATACTAAAACGACGCGAAAGGGAAAGTACGTAACTGAGCGGTCACCGAACCTAATCACCGTGTACGCCGCAATGTACGGACTGTAGAGCATCGTACAATATTAGACAATTTTAGTTTAGCGCGCGCAACGCCCTTGCGGATGCAACGCCTGAGAGAGAGCAAGACTGCGCATGTGCTTGACCTATGAGAGATGCGTGCGTTTGCGCACGCGGATGATGCGCTCACTGTTAAAAATATTGCCGTAATAGTACGGTAAAACAACACGCTAACTCATGATGCCAGCATGTTCCCCATTGCGGCACAAGACACTACTGAAGCCGTAGTTACTTAGAAACATTACCGATGCCATACCTCAGCGAAATACTTTTGAAAGCGTAGTGTTTCTTAACGTTACCGATCCCGTACCGCAAGTCAATAGCTCTGAAGCGGTACTCATTTATCAACATTAGCGACGCCGTACCACAACTACCCGCTATTGAAGGCGTGTCACCTCAGAACATTTCCAATACCGTATCACAAACAAAAATGTTTAAATCCGTTGTTATGTACCCACCTCGTCGATACCGTACGACGGGTAAATATTTACATAAACGTAATGTGCCAATTCAGAGTTCCTACCGTGCTTGACACACGCAGGATCTAACATGTGAACCACGGTGCTTGCATGGAAATAAATAACTTGTATCGTGCTGTGTGGTAACAGCAGCTTTTATGAATATTCAAAGTAACCTAAAGTGATCCAATATAAATAGATGGGACGGAAGGCACCACATACACCAGCGACTGAAACAGACGCTCTTTTGTCTCACTCTTTTCATTCTGTCTCATGCAGCATTCATTTTTATCAGTAGGCATCTATGCCGTTGTGCGAACTAGTGCTTAAGGTGTGTTAGGTGGTATAACTAAAGAGGAAATCATATTGTTGAGAGCCCCACCCCCAAAAAAAATTTGGCTAGAATAATCAAATATAGTAATATTAAAACAGTCTGCCTCTCATATGGTGTTTTATCATGTTCTTTCAAACACCTTCAAATGTTTTACACATAGTCAAATTGATATTTGAGTTAGGTTGCATGAATATTCAGGATAGTGTTTTTACAGAAAAATAAAACACAGGAAAAGTCAGTTGAAAATTGTATTGTTTTTCAATAGAAATACATAGTACATTTGTGGGTTACACATATTTCGTGGAAGAATAAATTCAGCTCACAGTTTCTTGAAAGTCATTACCTCAAGTTAACTGAACAGGAAGTTATAGACTCACACAACCCTATTTTCTCTTAGAAATGGCAC
Organism: Rhipicephalus sanguineus; assembly: GCF_013339695.2. NCBI lineage: Eukaryota > Metazoa > Arthropoda > Arachnida > Ixodida > Ixodidae > Rhipicephalus > Rhipicephalus sanguineus. The sequence goes on from NC_051178.1 coordinate 23,724,265, forward strand.
TGTCTGAGCAAGCCGCCAAAACCTTCACTTATAGGTTCCTGCCTTCTGCCGGCCTCTTGACATATGCCAACAAGATACCTGGAATAAACATGAGGCAGCGATGTCACAGATGCACTCCAAAACAGCAATGCAAAGAACAATCATCGTCACATTTAACGTGTAACCCAAGGTGCATTCCACACAATCAGGGGTTTTCAATAGGGGTTCTAAAGAAATAGTGCCAAAGCCACTGCGCACGCAAGACCCAAAAAGCATTTGCGTGGTCGCTGGGCAAGGTATTCCTTGAATTTAGCAAGAGCCCCAAAGCCTGCTCCAAAAGCTTTGCGCCAAGAAACTATGGTGGCACCCATCGAAGTGACGGCTCTTGGCCAAGACCAAACTGACCCTCAATTTCTCGAAGTATAGAGTTCTCGAAGTATAGGCTATTGCTTTCTCCCATATTGCACATAGAACAAAGGCCAACCAGAAAATACCCCGTTTTAAATATCGGTAGTAAGTTTGAGAGCGCATAGACCTAATGCACCTGGTAACTAGGATTGTCTTAGCAGATGATGGCAAGTAATATGGACTCGCAAAATTGATGGTGATTGTCAAAGAATGTATGACCAAAGTTTTTAACTAAAAATCCGGCAGATCCCACCCATAGTGGAAATTGATATAATGCGAAGCAGCGAGCGAGTAGCTGCCTATGCTGCCTTATTTATTTATTTTTGCTTTAAGGCTAGCGTTGCGAGTAGGATCGATATCTTATAGTAAATTGAGTGGTGTGTAGCTTGTGGGCTTACAGGCACGTTAACTGCACAGGCACCTGAAGGGTAGCTTGTGATCAGACGTCATATCACCCACGTTGAGCAGACATCAGTTTTGTTGAAACGATGTTGTGATGATGCGCATGTCATAAATAGCGATCGTTAGCGTATTTCTCCGGGTACGAGCAATGCTTGACTATTGCCTGCCGGTTCATAGAAGTAAATATGTGTGGCGACACATTGCGCACAAACGGCGCAGCCGCCGCCTCGTCACTAGCTAGCCCGGCGTGACACGGCTGCATGCTACACCACGCCTGCGATAAGGGACAGCGCCACCGCAGCGTCACCGAAGCCAGCGTCACCAACGGTGGCTATAAAACCAAGCTGCCAAGCTCGGCAGTGATCATTCATTCGCTACCCGACTGAGCGCAGCGCCGGTATGCTCGGCCCGCTGCTGCTACTACGCTTATAAACAGTCGTTATGTTTTATGTTGGGTTGCGTCCTTCCATCGACACGGCATCCCACATATGTATCATTCATTACATTTTATGAAAGCTGATAACCAGCACTGTAACCACAATTGTCATTGCCATAACATCACGCCTCCACATGGTCTTTTTCATAAGCAGTTTCAAACACTTGCGCAGCTCTGCAGTAGGGTACTTGACTGAGGCCTGTTCATTCTTTGTTTCTTTTGTCAGCGCCATGCGTTTAACAAAATCATTCATCACCTGAAGCTATCTGCTGCCCGCATGCTACCTATTTCACAAAATAAATAAATGCCGTGGTTAGAGCATAAGGATAGAATAAGCGCTGGAACCCTTTTACCGCATTATGATGACCCCTTGTGAAGCATTAAGAATACTTTGGGCGTTTATTAGGTACATCTTTGTTCTTCGTACATGCTAATCGTCATGTGGTGTTCATCATCGGTTCCGGGGATTCAGCTGGACTGTGATCTGTGCCTTGAGTGTGGTCCCTTCACCGTGTCTCTGGGGCCTAGTAAAGGTCCTCACATAATCTCTTGTCGTGCATTATGCACCAAATACCTAATCTTATTGTTTCTGCATTGTAACCACAAGCACCGTGAATAGGCGTTTAGCTTATTGACGCTTCCATAAAAGACCAGTCAGTAGCTGATGATAATTTCTAGGTTTTCCATGCCAAAACTACATCATAACGAGGCACACGGTAGTGGAGGGCTGCGCCAAAAATCGACTATCTGGGGTTCTTTAATGTGCGTTAGCATTGCATTGCAGTACATGGACCTCACAGCCATGGTGGTCGCTTTTCACCTTCGTCAAAATGCGACCGCTGCGGCCAGGACCAAACCAGAATTTTTTGGACCAGCATCCGAACACCGTAACTTGCTGTAACCACTAAGGCAACGCATAACGACACACCACTTGCTCAGACTATTGCATAGTCACAATGCAGTTTCAAGTGTGAAGGTCATAGAAGTTCACATTCACCTTCATCCTATGCTAATACCCGCAACGAAGACATTTAGATGTGAGGTTGGTCTTACATTTACTCTACCTAAGTCTCATTCGGAAATGACATCGCCTCGCCGAAAATTTGAAGCAAGCGGAGCAGCTCGCGTCCCTTTTTTTGGTCATTAGAAGAAGGCATTCTACGGAAGTAGCCCCTGCAATAATATTTCATTGTTTATTCTCCTGGTAAAATATTGCTCACAATTTAAACGAAAGGCGAACATCTGTGCTGGCCAAACGATCTGGTGAAACAATCTGGTGCTTTCAGCAAACAATAAGTGGTGCTTACTTGCCAAAGAATGTTGATACAATAGCACACAAGTTTGTATATCTCTTTCAAACGATACCGCTGGGGCTTTGTTGTGAACATGCAGTATTGGTAGCGTCGGTAGCGCAGTTGCGGGGGCACTTTGCACCTATCGTCACGGAGAGAGGCCATGGGTTTGACACCCCTGTCATCGAAATCAACAAAACTTTTTCTTCCGCTTTTGCTCTGTCATCTATTCGTGTGCGTTTTACAGACGTCACTTTCATGACGGAAATGATGTCAGTGATGTCTTGGTGGACCCCGGCATAAAACACTTTCGTGTTAAACAATTAGCACAGCTTCATATAGACTTCGCGAAGACTGATGAAGCAGTGGAGGTTGTGGCTTTTGCTTAGCTTTAGGGTCTCTTTGACCAAGTAGGCTACTGTTTTAGCTTATGTATTGCGCTGACAATGACAAGCCGCGCACGCGCCGCGCAGCAGTTGTGTAGAGACCGCGCCAAGTTTAAAATTGGTGTCACCTAGCGGCTCTTCATGTCATCAAATACTTGATAAATGCAGTTACTGCGCATGTGCATGTCTTCGGAACCACTATAAATGAGTCGCGCCTCGTCGTGCCGAGGCAGTTCTAGCCATGGGCCGCCCGAGGAAGGTCCGTAGACCCGAAGAAGAGGCTGCTTATCGCGAGGCTCAATTTGTCGCCGATTGATAACGTAGCCGAGGAGGACGAACCAATCCAGCCTTTGAAGCCAACGAAGCAACGGCGAAACGGCGACGGTCGGCAGATATGAATTATGCTGGGAGCGATAATGAGCGGGAAGTGGCGCAGTCAGCCCGCAGGCGGTCGAGCCGAGTACGAGCGGCGGAAAGTCCGTGAGAGGGCCGATGGAGCCAACGCCAGATATGCTTGTGAGTTTCTGGCGCTCGAGTTTCGACATTTGTGTAAGGTGTGCGATAGGCTTTGGTTTAACACAAATTAAGCTTCGATCAGCTCTGTGCGCTGCAAAGATAAGCGCGCCAATGCCTATCGAGTTGTACGAGAAATGTTCCCGGAAGACGACGACCACGGTGAACTGAAGTTGTGCAGGACGTGCCGGGGCACGATTGCGCGTGGTGCCGTTCCCCAGTTTAGCATCACCAACGGTTTCACGTACCCCGACAAGCCCGCATCGCTACTGCGACTCAACGAGGTGAAAGAGCGAATAGTGTCGCCGAGCACTAGCCAAGAAACGCGGTCGGTTCGACCAGCTTCGCTTGCTTGCTTGCTTGCTTGTTCGTTGCATTTGGCGCACACTCACAACGGGGGATTTGCCAAGAAGCCGGCGGTTAAAGTAAATTGGAACATTAGGAAAAAATCAGGGAAGTGAAAAAGTGGCTTTTTTTCAAATAAAATAAGGTGATTGTCGTGATACGAGAATAGGAAATAAAGAAATAAATAAGATTTTATTTGCGGGGGAATGAGCTTCGCCGTTGCAAGCCTTGCGCAGCCAGTGCAAGCTTCTTGATATTTTGAGAATACTGAACCTGTTTTTCTCAACTATTAATTTTATCCAGCTCTATTTTCCAGAACAGTGCACCGTTCTATATATCGCCGATTTCCTGTGGCTGGTTGCTTCAGGTAACTGAGGAGCAACCAGCCAGCCAGGCAGCCATGCTTCTTGGACAGCATTCAATAGTGGGTAAATCTCATTGTTTCGGAGCAAGAACAAGGTCATCTGGTCGGCCAGCCATTATGTGCGAGCTAATTGCACCTGCGGCGGGTGTCGCTGCAGTTCTGGGGCTGTTATGTGGAGGCTGGTACGGCTTAACGACTTTAGGCGTCACGTTCCCCGGCATCACTTTCCGAAATACGTCGGACGTCGCACAAAGTGCCGATGACCAGAAGGGCATATACGCCATGATTTCCTCCATCTTCAATTTGACGCAAGCCGGTAAGTCTAATGGTACTCATAAATATATTGTCTTCTGGGCGTCATTTTATGCACAAAACTTTCAAATATTGAAGAGTTAGTTTATTGAGGAGCGTCCGTTATGTTTATTCATTGTGCGCATGCACTCTCGGAACGACCTCCAGGAGGCTTAAAATTCACGCTTTAGTATTTCAAATATATGTGAACGGAAGCCCGCCCCAAAACGAGATTTCAGTAAATATTGGAGGAATATTCTAGGCACATAGAAAAATATTTCAAGAGCGACAGTTCACTTCGAGTTGTTTCAAATGTGATCGAGACATATTGTTTATTGTTTACATAGCAACAGTCATACCAGCAGCTGCATCTCTGAGTTATGCAGCTGCTGTACTTTCACTCAACTCAACTTCAATCTCTATGCAGAAATTATATCGCAGTGCGTTTTCACCCAGATGGTCTCATGGAGCATCTAAGCTTGGCTGCAGAGTGTGATACTTGCATGCATCGGCGCTCTGTACTAGCAACTGATTTTCACCTGGGCTGCTACATGAATTCGTTAGAACAATTCACTGAGGTGTGCCCTGCGCGTGTGCCCTGCTCTGCTTCTCTCCACTTACACAACGAACGTCATCACTGCACGTTTTTTATTGTCGAGTGCAGCACGCTGCTTTAAGGAACAATGGCGCTGGGTTGGCCAACTGACCGACGTGCTCACAAGCCTGGAATACCGAGGCTGGCTCCAAACATATGCACATGGTTTGCAACTGCATGAATGGATCTCGGAGAGGCACGCCTGCTACACGGCTACGTTCTTTGCTTCACTCTTCGTCGTTGCAACTGTATACAGGTACTGCACTGCTGTCTTCAGCGGCTATCTTTGACGACTGGTTTAATGCCTAAATGCAACAGCGTCTTTTCGGAGTGTATGGTGGACAAACATTGTTTGTCTGCCACACAATCCGCCGCTGGGGCCGGCTGCGCTATCCCTGTCCTGTTTTTCGTGGTGTCGATAAGAAGGGGGCTTACGCAAGCAACAAAGGAAAAGGAGAACAGAGCAATTGCCACTACTACAAACCGCACATTTGGGGTCCAAGTTCAGATCACTCGGGGGCTAGCCCGCGGCGCCGGGCCGCCAAAACATGGGAAGAGATTCACGTGAGCCGCTCCAGCTTGGAGTAAACTTTGGTCATGATATAAGGCTAACGTTGACGCCCAGTCCCTCTTTTTTCATCATAGAAAAGAAAATACAATGATACAAACTAATAAATAAATAAATAAGAAATAATAAAACCATTGTTATAAACAAAATGAAAAAAGAAAAACAAGACAGACACGGCGGTTGGTGCATGTACAATACGGTCCACTCTTAGAGGAGCGCTCACTAGAGATACTATATATGCTACCTTTAGGTAGCATAGTTGCGCATTTAATACAACTCGGCGCTCGCGCTCTCATTCGCCAAGCGCGCTCATGCGCGGAAAAAGCGTCTATTTGAGGGAAAGCCAACTTCACGGCCGCGCGGGTGCTGGCGACCGCCGCGCCACCACCGCTGCTCTACCGCCGTGCCACCGCCACCGCTGGAATAATAATATCTGGGGTTCAACGTCCCAAAACCACGATATGATTATGAGGGACGCTGTATTGGAGGGCTCCGTAAATTTCGGCTACCTGGGGTTCTTTAACGTGCACCTACATCTAAGTACACCGGCCTCAAACATTTTCGCCTCCATCGCCGCCTCTGTCCCAAGCAGTCGGGCGAGGCGATCCGACTCAGTGCGGAATGTGTTTCGCTGGTGTTGTGTTGGTGTCTTGTGTTGTCCGTTTTTAGTGAATGTCAGTTTTTGTGGTGCCTGTGCGGAGCGGCGCCGTGACTCAGTGCTGCAAAGTTGGGACGATGACAGGGTGCTGAGCTTCACACTACACGAACCAATATTTTTGCAAATAGAGTAGGCGATAACAAACAGGATATGTATCACTTTTCGCCCATTGTCAACAGCTGGCTAGCCGTTGGCAAAACTCGAACGGGACAGAAAAATAAAATTGTGCGCCAGTGAATGTGTGAATATTCACCTCAGAGGTCTATAAAAAAAGAATAATTCAGTCCGAGCACTGTGCGGCATTGAAGTTCGAAGCCTTACCGAGTGTTGACTTTATGCCACAACTACCTAGATATGCGTGAAATTCTCGTTTGCTTGCGTTATTTGAAAAACACAAAATTCCAATTTTCGCACTTGTTTTCTTGAGCCACCTACTTAATCTTTTAACGCCCTGCGTCAAAAACTACGTCAAACGAGCGATTTGCTGAACTTAATTTTCCAGAATCGTGTCTGTCGAAGTTTTCCTGTTTGCCATTTAAAACAAGAATATTTCCTCTGATAGTGACTGTTATTGAACAGGTAATAGCACCCGTTTCATTCAAATTCATTACGTTTACGAGTTTTCCTTTTTTTTTCTTCGAAGTGAAAGTCATTGCTCCAGCGACGTGTTATGAACGAGCAAGAAAGCACACGGAGCTGCTGGGCCACTTCAGCTCCTACATTAAACAAGGGGTGGCTTTCCTGCATGATGTGTACGCCTTGTCGGCCAATATGGTGAACCTATGCGCAACTCTGCTACCTAACGGTAGCATATAGACCGTTGCATCGGGCGAGGAGGACCTTTCTGGCTCGTGCGCGACGACGCGGAGTGTGCGGGCTGGTGCTTGGATGAGTGGTGTTTTCGAACAATTTTTGCGTGTTTTAGGTCGACCTGCGGATTTCGTTCAATTTTATTGCAATGTTAGCCAGCGAAAGGCCAACGGGAAACAACTGTGCCGTTTTGGGTTGTTCTAACAATACGACGTGCATCACCAAACGCGGAGTGTTTGCGGTTGTGCGCACTCTTCAAGGTGCATCGTTTGTGCTGCGTAACAGGTTCTAAATTGGCAAGTGCCGCAATATATCTGGAATCCCCGGTGTTCCACGCACTCAAATGTCAGTCGAATTGGGCCAGATTGGCGGACAAACATAAGCGGTCAAATAAGGCCCTGTTCGGTAAAGTGCAAAACATCTAAGTACCGCTCGAGTAGCCACCTGAGTTTTCGTTTCGTTTTCTTATTATATTTTAATATGACGTGTTTGGGCTAACAATTAGCTTCGTAACTCGGCTCACCACGGAGATCGCTGCAGTTGATGTATACCGGTATTAGCGTGGATGAGAAATCCCTTACTTCGCAGCGGGGAAACCCGCATCATGCATTTAAATATTGCTCCTTACCAGGTTTGTAAAACCCGTGTCGTGAGGTCGCAACATTCGTAAGACAGCGGGGTGTATCGTATACGATGAGCAGTGGTATGAAAGCCGAGTAGTAAAAAAAAAGAATTCTGTCGGTGCCTGTGTAGAACAACTACCTCAGGAAGACTAATTTTTACGTGGTCAAGAACCGTGTGCGACAAGTCGCTCACTGATGTACAACATAGTTAATGCTCTTCTAAGCGCGATACAAAAACCACGTTGTTAGGCTTGTGTAGGGTTTCTTGAACTGCGAATTTTGCTGTTTAGCTTTGCGAAAGACAGCAAGAATTTCGCAAGAACACAACATGTGGTATACGAAGTTATTAGAAATAATACTAAAAGCGAATCACCTCGGATGCCGACCAAAGGCTCGAGCCGGGGCGCTCTTCGTACCTTACCGGCATAAGAAACTCCCTAACCAAGTTCATCTTATCGCTGCTGAAATCCAATCAAATATCACGACTCTTAAATGAAAAAGAAAAAGAAGAGCGCCGGCATGTGAACATCATCATGGTTTTTATGTACCAGCACATCCCTGTAAACAGCTCTAACTTCGTCCACACCGGTGGGCAGTAAACGAGCGAGTAATAAGCGGTCACTTAAAAGTTGTGCAACAAGATAGGCAACTGTTTGCGAGCAACAAACATATATCGTCCGCGCCACGAAATCGAGACTGCGTGCTCACGCACGACCGCATGTCAGTGCGACAGCATACACGCCGTGAATGAAAAAAAAAAAAACTAGCCAAAAGATTACAGTCAAAGAAAAAAATTAATTGTATACCCTAAGAGTGGCGGAACTTGCTTGCCCTGCTAGAATGAGTCAATATATTTGCTTGGTTTTCCAACAGACAGTGCCGAAAGTGTATGACATCGACCACTTGCGACACGTTCGCACCGACGTATATTAACATCATTGACTCTTAACGTATCAAACCTTTTCAGGACGTTTGACAGACTCATTTCTTACGTAGACCGCATCTCTTGATACGAAATTCAGCGCGGCAGAACAAAAAAAAATGTTTCAGTCGCTTAGCTCGGCTATGCCAGTATAACGCAGCGTTAGCAAATGTTCAGCTGATTGTTCTTAGCTTTTCTGATTGTCTAGGATTAGCTTGATTATCATGCTTACTGCTGCTCCAATGACATGCACGTGGTATGGATAATACGCGGTACGCGTATATTTATTTGGCCAGGCAACTACTTCGGGATCCGATGAGTTAAGCTTCTCCGCTCTTCTGCGCCGTTGAGCAGCATTTGCGCTCTCCTTCTCCATGGTTAAACCACACTGGCAAACGCTAGAGTTACTGTATATGCTACCTTTAGGTAGCAGAGTTGCGCATCTGTCTTCCAAACGCCATGCCTTGCGGAGAAGCTGACGCTCTGGTCAAGCTTTAAATGCGAAGCATTTCTTAGCGAACTTCTGCGACTTTGAGCGTATCTATCTATCTATCTAGCCGCCTACGACTTTGTGCTCTCCTGGTCGCTTGGTTAATCGAATGTACACCAAAGTTGGTATGGTGTAACATGACTGTATGACGAACATAAATAACAAGTCATAACATGAAAATCATGACACGCATATCATGTACAGTATGATTTACATGCCACGCTCATGGTGCGCTGGCGGCCGTTTCGCTAGCTTGAGATGCACCAAAATTGGTGTCTTGCGACGTGACTGTGTATCGAACATAAATAATACGAGTTAACGTGAAAATCATGACACGCATCTCATGTCCAGTATGACTTACGTGCCACGCTCATAGGGCGCTGGCGGCCGTTTCGCTAGCTTGATCTACCCCGAAATTGGTATTGCGCGACGTGACTGTGTGACGAACATAAATAACACGAGTTAACACGAAAATCATGACACACATGTCATGTTTAGCATCACTTACGTGCCACGCTCATGGGACACTGGCGGTCGTTTCGCTAGCTTGATCTACCCCAAAATTTGTATTGCGCGACGTGACTGTGTGACGAACATAAATAACACGAGTTAACACGAAAATCATGACACGCATGTCATGTACAGCATGACTTACGTGCCACGCTCATGGGGCGCTGGCGGCCGTTCCGCCAGCTTGATCTACCCTGAAATTGGTATTGCGCATCATGACTGTGTGACGAACATAAAAACACGAGTTAACACGAATATCATGGCACGCATGTCATGTACAGCATGACTTACGTGCCACGCTCATGGGGCGCTGGCGGCCGTTTCGCTAGCTCGATCTACCGCGAAAATTGTATTGTGCGACATGACTGTGTGACGAACATAAAAACACGAGTTAACATGAAAATCATGACACGCATGTCATGTACAGCATGACACGAGCCACGCTCATGGTGCGCTGGCGGCCGTTTCGCTAGCTCGATATACACCGAAATAGGTATCTTGCGACGTGACTGTGTGACGAACATAAAAACATGAGTTAACATGAAAATCTTGACACGCATGTCATGTACAGCATGACTTACGTGCCACGCTCATGGGGCGCTGGCGGTCGTTCCGCTAGCTTGACCTACCCTGAAATTGGTATTGCGCGTCATGACTGTGTGACGAACATAAAAACACGAGTTAACATGATTATAGTGACACGCATGTCATGTACAGCATGACTTACGTGTCACGCTCATGGGGCGCTGGCGGCCGTTTCGCTAGCTTGATCTACCCCGAAATTTGTATTGCGCGACGTGACTGTGTGACGAACATAAATAACAAGAGTTAACACGAAAATCATGACACGCATGTCATGTACAGCATGACTTACGTGCCACGCTCATGGGGCGCTGGCGGCCGTTCCGCCAGCTTGATCTACCCTGAAATTGGTATTGCGCGTCATGACTGTGTAACGAACATAAAAACACGAGTTAACATGAATATCATGGCACGCATGTCATGTACAGCATGACTTACGTGCCACGCTCATGGGGCGCTGGCGGCCGTTTCGCTAGCTTGATCTACCGCGAAAATGGTATTGCGCGACGTGACTGTGTGACGAACATGAAAACACGAGTTAACATGAAAATCATGACACGCATGTCATGTACAGCATGACACGAGCCACGCTCATGGTGCGCTGGCGGCCGTTTTGCTAGCTCGATATACACCGAAATAGGTATCTTGCGACGTGACTGTGTGACGAACATAAAAACATGAGTTAACATGAAAATCATGACACGCATGTCATGTACAGCATGACTTACGTGCCACGCTCATGGGGCGCTGGCGGCCGTTCCGCTAGCTTGACCTACCCTGAAATTGGTATTGCGCGTCATGACTGTGTGACGAACATAAAAACACGAGTTAACATGATTATCGTGACACGCATGTCATGTACAGCATGACTTACGTGTCACGCTCATGGGGCGCTGACGGCCGTTTCGCTAGCTTGATCTACCCCGAAAATGGTATTGCGCGACGTGACTGTGTGACGAGCATAAAAACACGAGCTAACATGAAAATCATGACACGCATGTCATGTACAGCATGACACAAGCCACGCTCATGGTGCGCTGGCGGCCGTTTCGCTAGCTCGATATACACCGAAATTTGTATCTTGCGACGTGACTGTGTGACGAACATAAATAACACGAGTTAGCACGAAAGTCATGACACACATGTCATGTACAGCATGACTTACGTGCCCAGCTCATGGTGCTCTGGCGGCCGTTTCGCTAGCTTGATCTACCCCGAAGTTGGTATTGCGCGACGTTACTGTGTGACGAACATAAATAATAGGAGTTAACATAAAAACCATGACACGGATTTTGCTAAACGACATACAAGACGATGTATGCAGCTCTTTGCTGGCTGCTTCGCATTACATCGATTCCCACAATGCGTGGGATCTGCCGGCGTTTTTTTATTTATCAACGCCGCCGCTGCAGCGAACTGAATTAACACTAGTCACCGATAGTGAATGCTTATCGCAGGTCTGCGGCACGCCAGCCATGTTAATCGGCGGCACGGTGGGAATGTCACCTGCAAAAATGGAGTGCGACTCCACCGCATAGCTCTGGTTGCTAGCCAGACCTATGCGCAATTCTGCTACCTAAAGGTAGCATATACAGTAACTCTAGCAAACGCCAGTCAGAGGCGCTATCAAGCGTCTCCAGAAAAGTGTCAGACGGCGACTGCACAGCGAAGGCGAACAGCTGTGCGCGTGCCGGCGCCAGTGCGTCTACGTCGGCTACGACGTCACTCCTCTGGAAAGCGCAGACCAGCGGCAGCGAGTCACGCGCGGCAGCGGCGATGTGCGCGGGATGTGCCGGTAGAGTTACTGTATATGCTACCTAAAGGTAGCATATGCAGTAAATCTTGGTGCCTGCTCCGATAAGAGCCACACAGCTGGCGCATCGGAATGCGCCAGCTGTGTGACATCGCTGATCATCGCGCATGCACAGCACGGCTCTTGATGAGCTACGCGAAACTGCTTCGGCTAGGCAAGTGTAGCTAACGCTACAAAAACCGACTGCAAGTGCAGCCGCACGCATACCTTTCATATAAACGCGGAGCTTCGCACATGCCAGTGAGTTGCCAAACCAGAGACGGCGCCACCCGCTAGGCAATATGGCGGCGCCTATGAAAAAAATTGGCCGCGTATCTGCGTGCTTCGCTGCAAATGTCTTCTAAAGACGATAGAAGAGGCGCTGCGTGAGATATGGACGCCATCTGGCAATACGTCGGGAAACACCAGTGCTGTGTTGCGGGCTGGTAGTCCCGGCGCAGCAGCAGGCGAAGACCGGCGGTGACCAACGCGACCAGCGGGGATGCCAGCCAGCCCGAACACGCGGTTTGGCGCGAAGCGCTGAAGCAGAAGAAACGTCCGCACTCAACGAGTACTCTCCACCTTTTCATTACACGTCGCCTGGGTAAAACAGGAATGCCAGAGCGGCGCCCCATGGCATTCGTACTGTGCAATACAGAACCCAAACCGAAACACAACAATGAGTTCGTGCAGAGGGCACGGAGGAAGGCAAGTTTCAGCGCAGTCGTATTTTCAGCGCAGCTTAAGAAACTAGGGTCTTTAGAATTACGTATGTATGCATTTTCTATTAAAGGAACACACCACTTAATGCTTACCTAGTGATGTTGCGCCTCAGATATGCGTAATGTTTGCTTTTTGATCGACAATGCACACAAGTATTAACCTAGTCAGCCGTTCAATATGGCTAGCCCTTGGGCAAGTGGTTCAACTTTGGCTGAGTGGCTGAATCGAGTGACGTGCCGACAAACTGAAAGACAGACAGACCAAAATTTCTCCGTTGAAGTATCCCAAGAAAGACTATCGTCTTTAAAAAGGTCTATACAGTAAATCTAGCCCTCACTGCCGCGGAGCGCTAACTGCGTCGTCTGCTACTTCTCCACCCCAGCGCTCGGCACGCGCTAGCGACATTCTATATTTCTATCCCTTTCAGTCACGAATTATGATGCACTGTCTGTAAGTGCATCAAATTCCCATGGCATGATTTCAAGGCACTTAGTATTACATTCCAAGAAATAAAATGAGGGAATGTGTTGTTTTGTGTGAGTTACAGTAATTAATGCTAATTAGCGTGTAATTAAATATCTAATTATTCTACAATCAGTCAGCTTCAATCTTTGCATAAAAAGAATCAGCTATTAGGCCCAAAATGCATGCACAGTTTGTTTTTTGGTTGCATGCTTCTCGAGCAAAAAAAAAAATACTGTTGACGTTGCTCCTGGAACGTCGCACGTCGAACGATCGTCGAACATGGTAGTGTCTCTCGCAAAGTGATCATCTGCAGCAATATACAGCATAATGAAGTTAAATAAGCATTAGTTGTTCACTCGGGAGGCCTGCACAAATGTGCAAACTAAGTTTCAGGTCATTTGAAGAAACACGCGGTGCGTGATGCGACTTCGAAGTTGATGTGTACACCGTGACTGAAAGGACTATGGTTGGGGGGAAGGAGGGAAGCACACACTTGCTTTGCTCGCCTCATCGGGCATCGATTTCCTCCTCGTTTGCTCCAATGTAGCGTTCGTTAAAATCTAAGTAGGAGGTATTGGCCGTATTTGTGGTCACCTTTGGCGGGCACATCTTGCTACGAAGTTTCCCTCATGCTCCGGAGCCCTCATGGCGGCCGCATTGCGTTTTTTGCCCTGACGAGTATGCCACTCTCCTTTTGATTTCTGAGGTAAAGCCCCTTAGGCGGAGTATGGAAAACCGCAGAGAGTTGACTACTCTGGTTGAATATGTTGCAGTGGTGACATACAATAGAATTTGACCAAGGGGCTGCAGCGGAGTGCGCGAAGATTATATTTGCTCGTGATATATTTTCATTATTGCCGACCTTTTCCAAGGAGTGAGCGCGCTCAAGCGTGCTCGTTGTTTGGGCCTTGGACTGTCAATGTGTAAAAGCGGCAATGGTTCTCTTTTATTGCCATAGCAATAATTGGACACTCTAGGCGGGTTCTTGCTGTCGGCGTCGCCGTTGTGTTGCGTATGTGTGCGTGTATACATTATATATATATATATATATATATATATATATATATATATATATATATATATATATATATATATATTGTAAGGGAGGAGATAACAGAGACAGCGCCCGTACGCTGGGCCGGCTACCTAATCTAATGCCTATTGGAAGTACGGTTGCACAGTGCCCACTACGCCATAATTCTTCCTTTTGTGATTCAGCGAAGGGCCCTCTACGCGTCCGTAAGGCAACGCGCGAACCTACGCAGCTGCTTTGTTGATGCTTCGCTTCTTCGGGCCAGCGCCCGAGCCCGTTGCCGCTCTTCGTCATTACACTCGGCCCAGCTGCGAAAGGTGTACCTCTGAAAGAAGAACAGAACACGGAACTCCAGAGGTCTCCAGGGACACAATTCTGGATCCGCGACACATGCACGGCAAAGTTGTTTCGCCTCATCTTCTCTGTGCGTGAGTCAGAATCGGAGGACCGCACTCGTCTAGTGTGGCCGAAAAGATAAGTTGCCTCCAGCAGGGATCGGACCTGCGTCCTTCGAATAACGCGTCCGATGCTCTACCACTGAGCTACGGTGGCGGTCCTCCCCCCTTCCACTTTATAGGGTGTATATATGTGCATTTAAACCTCGGAGTGTTAATCAGCGCCGATTGCAGCCAAGGCGGCGAGTGTGGAGCACTCTTTTTCTGCCTTTTGGCTTCACGTAGCACGTGATCTTTTTGCGAGCTGGCAGCTGACCAATAACCTCTCGCATATTACCTGAAGGCATCAAGTCTGCCAGAACGAGACCCTTGATATGAATGAAGGAAAGCAGATGACTTTTTAAGGGCTCGTTTTTCTTTGTTAGACACAAAGAAAAACGTGGCAATAGTTGGTGTGAAAGATCGCGGCAGTGACTGAGTAGGTGATGTCACGAGGGTGGCTAGATCGGCAGAGTCGTTCATTTTATCAAAGATTGAAGATGAATGCAGCGGCTAGGCTCTGGCAAGGCTTTCACTGCGACGAAATTTAATCGGCTCGTCCGATGGGTCTGACACGTACATCACAGAGGCACCAGAATTGATCTCAAGGACGGCAAACGGCAGTAGTAGGGATCGGCGCCAAAGCAGAAGTTGAGACGGTGCGAAAATAACTGTGCCGTCACCTACAAAGTTACAAGAGATGCTGACAAGAGCAGTCGTCCAGGCCGGCGGCCGGTGTCATCAGAGAGAAAGAGAAATAAACGTTTATTTGTGAAACAGTGTTCCGAGCGACGCTCGGTATCACCCTAAGGTGGATTTTCATCACCCTAAGGTGGATTATCACCATGTGCATTTTTCGTTTCATCCCAACTGAGCAAGTTCCCAAGCACGCTCCGTTGATTGTAAATACGTTCTAGTTTAGCATCGTTCTCTCTGTCTTTTTCGTAACTTTTGCAAAGTTTTTTGCGTGTTTGACGAACCCTGTATGAAAAATCTTTATAAAAGACCAACACAGATCCCTTTAACTTGTGCGTAACCTTTAAAACAGACCTCTTCTCATGATAATCAATGAACTTGAAAATAACAGTTCTATCTGTTTTCGGCTACCCGGCCAAGCCTGTCGCTTCTCTCAACAGTAGTTGCTGTTATACCTAATTTATTCTCAAGAATTTCGTTGATACTATCGGTGAGCATCTGAGGTTTGTCTCTGTGGGGTTCTTCCAGACCGTAAATGATCAACTCATTTCTACGGCTCCGGTTTTCGAAATAATCGATTTTGTCTTCAACGGATGCCACTTTGTGTTGCATGGAGCAGGAAAGTACCTACTAACCTGTGTCGCAAGGCAGAGCGGGTTACTGAGCATGTTGCCTTCTCTGCAACTGTCGTGCCTACTGATGTGAAAAGGTGTGGGAAGTAGATTTAAGGGTCAGAAATGGTCTAGGGATTCAGCGTCACCTTACGATAATCCCACGCTGACGCTATGATGAAAGGGGGCGTTGCTTCTTCAACCGGGTAGATAAAAAATTCGGAATCCCACGCCTTGTGTGAACTGGTTTCATGCGAAGCAGTCAGCGAGCAGCTGTATATGTTGCATTTTTTGGCTTTGAGCCAAGCGTTACAAGGCGGATAGATGTCTTTTTGTAAGCGTAGTAGTTATGTACACATCGTGGCTTTACCAGGCACGTTGACTACACTGGCGTTTAAAGGGTAACTTATGGTCGGACGTAACGTCAGCACTCACTTTAGAGTACAGACATCAGTATAAGCGAAAGGGAGGGCACTTTACGGTGTGATTACTTGAATATGATACATACCTTTCGTTAGCGTATTGTTCAAGGGTCGAGCAACGATTGAACATAGCTGCCGAATCATAGGAATGCAAATATAATGTTTGTTACACTTCTATAAACGCGGAGGCAATACTGGAACCACAATTGACGTTAACCGGTGTTGTGTTTCTTGCTTTGCTATAAAACTCGATAGCCAGCACCGCAACCACAAATGGCGTTGCACCGACAGTACGCCTGGATAGGGTCTTTTTCCAAAGCAGCTCCAAGGAATGGCGTGGCTCTGTGGAAGAATACCTGACTGCCACGGAGAACGCTTGGTTCGATTCCTGTTGGGATCCTGATTTTCATTCTTAGGAATCGGTTTTTCGTTGCGATCTCGCATTTAAATTACCAAGGTCTGTTCTCGCCGTTCCTGGGAAGATATAAACTGTCAATCACCTGTGGCGCATACCCGATTACCGTGGTCCGTGGTATGCGGGTACGTGCCACACGTGTCTCGAGGAGGTTTGACGACGTACGCGACAGGATATTCACGTTATTCATGTAATGACCACACAGTCATATTGGTCAAACCCTTCTGCACTCCCATGGCAGCTTGGTCTACACCAAGCTGAAGCGATCATGAAAGCACCCAGACGGAGGCAGCTAGATAGATATGGATAGATACGTAGATTGAAACGCATGAAGTGCCTTGGGTTTGCTAGGAAATGCTTCGCATTTAAACTGGCGTTAGACCGGACCCGCAGAAAGTCTCCGCTGTCAGCAACTTCAAGAAGACGCAGTCTCCCGGGCTGCTGCGAAGCTTCCTGGGCCTATGTTCTTACTTTTGCCGCTTTGTTCCGAATTTTGATGATAAAGCACAATCACGCAGTGGCTTGCTGAAAAAGGATGTCCCTTTCCACTGGACGCCAGATTGCGAAGCAGCCTTTAAGTAGCTACAATTCATGCTGACTTCTTCTGCTTCTTCTGCTGACACGGAAATCCACACAGATGCCAGTGGAATCAACCTTGGTGGAGTGCTCGTTCAGCGCCTTCACAATGCTGAACATATGGTCACTTATGCTAGCCGTTCGTTGAGCAAGGCGCAGCGCAAGTACACAGCTACAGAACAGGAGTGCCTCGCAGTCATTTTCGCCGTGCACATGTTTTCCCCGCACATCTACGGCCACCGCTTCTCTGTCAGCACTGGCCATCATTCTCTATGCTGGTTGGTAGGCCTCAGAGACCCAGCTGGACGACTGGCGCGATGGACTTTGCGCTTACAAGATTTTGATTTTACAGTACGCTACAAGAGCGGTAACCGGCACGCAGAGGCTGGCTGCCTAACGCGGCTTCCTCTAGCGACGACTGAGTGTTACGCTTACAACTTCGACCAGTATACCGACGCTATTACCTCTGAGTTCCCAGACTTCGCGACTTTCCGGACAGCACAACAGGAGGACCGTTCCCTAGATTCTCTGTTCTCCTCCGCGAATGAACACGTAAACTGAAGCTGCTTCATGGTTCATGAAGACTTCATTTACAAGGAGAATTACTCCTGACAAGGCGCCCGTCTGCTTCTTGTCGTTCCGCGTACTCTACGATCTCACGTATTTCGATCCTTACCCGACGATGCAACCTGCAGCCACATAAGCTTCGCCAGAACGTTTCAACGCATCGAGTAAAGGTTCTATTGGGCCAAGATGGGACTGGATACGGAACGACACGTTGCTGGTTGCGAACAATGTCAACATCACAAGCGTCCCACGACTACGCCGCCAGGAATTCTGCGTCCGGTGCCACATCCTAACTGTCCTTTCGGGACCGTTGATGCCGACCTTCTAAGCCCGATTCCACGATCGAACAGTAACAATCAACGGCTCGTCGTCTGTGTCGACCACCTGACGCGCTACGCAGAAACTGCTGCACTACCTGCTGCAACGGCGTTGCACGTGTTGCAGTTTATGCGTCACTTTATGATTATTCGCCATAGTCTTCCACGCGTTGTCATTAGCTGCCAAGGACGTCAGTTTATTGCCGACGTCGTTGAAGAGATCCTGCGTCTGTCTGCCTGTCAGTTCCTCCACGCCACCCCCGTACCACTCGGAGACCAATGGACCATAGAGCGCAAAAATGAGCGTGCCATCTATTTATGTCGACTCTAAGTACAAAAACTGGGACGAAGTGCTACCGTGCTTCATTTACGCGTTTAATATTACGAAACATGAGACCACAGGGTATTTTCCATTTTACCTGATCTACGCTCGCTCCCGGCGCAGCTTTCTCGACACTCAACTCTATCACGGTAGACGGGAGGCCCGAGTCGAGGCTCTACGGAAAGAGCACTCAAATAAGACGAACGCAAGATATGTAGATGCAGGGCTCTACACTGGTAATCGCAACAAGGCTGTAGTCATGGTGGTCGACCATCGTCTTCGCGTAATCACTGGCGCATCAATCCACTGCTCTTCCATTAGGGAGACTGAAGAAAGGGCCATCGCTTTGGCCATTGCCACCGGCAATCACCAAAGACGGTCACTAGATATTCTCACGGACTCTCAAGCGGCCTGTAGAAATTTCTTGAATGGAGAAGTCGGTCAAGCGGCGATTAGCATTCTCCGTGGTGTACCAGATCCCAACGACACTCTTCACACACTGCCCTATCATCCGGCACAGGATAATATAGACGCCGGGTCACATGATGCTGGAAGGGAACCAGGAGACAGAGACGGTGGCTCGAGGGTACAAAACAGACCACGCACCCCATGACACTGCCTCCGAGGAGCCTATCCCGGTCCCGTGTGAGTATGCGGTCATCCTAATTCACTACAAGGAACTCAGACGTATCTGCTCCCTCTCCCATAAGAATCTCACAAACGAGGAAGCTGCCAGCTGGCGCTTAATCCAGACCGGAACGTATTCAAACTTACATTTTCTCAATAAAATGCACCCAACAGAATACCCTGCGCACTGCCCATGATGCTCTGAGAAACCCACACTAATACGCACTACATGGACTTGCCGGGCCATCTCCGGCCTGCCCCCCATTGACCAAACGAGTGTGGAGCGGTGGGGGAGTTGCTGAGCAGTGATAACCTTGATGAGCAGATCAGTTTAATCGACAGGGCAGGCAGGGCGGCAACTGACTGTGGCGTACTGGACCGAGGGCAGCCAGCACTGCTAGGTGGTACTTGCAGACCAAGCATCACAAATCCCTTTCTGTTAATAAATGTTTTTCCTTCCTTCCTTCGACACTATTTTACATTTTACGCAAGACGTGGAAGCCTCTATACCCGAGTCGCTCTGCCGAACAGAAGAATCCCGTCACAGTGCACGCCTTCTAACTCTGCATCTGAAGAGCGTTCGAAGAAACGTCACAACGTCTGCCATCGCTCCGTATCTTACACTAAGGGCGACCTTGTGTTCGTGGTCATGGACTCCAGTCCGCAGACGTTGTTTGTGCCAGACGTTTTCAGCCCACTACTAAAGTCCATTCGCAATTCTTTACAACCTCTAGTGACGTCACGTACCTGATGTCAAACGTCACAAGCAATGGCCGCCACTGTTGCTAAACACGGCTGACACACGTTGAACGCCTTAAGCCGTACAACGAGCTAGGGTTGCCGTTGAATGGACTTAATAACGAGGCAGAACTAAAGCTAAACGTTGCCAAAGGGGCCATGTCATTTAATATGATCACCAAGTTTGTAGCCAAATGGAACAGAAGTTGTTTATGCCCATAGATAGCCACATGTAAGTCGCAAATAAATTTAATGAACAAGTTATAATGCATTAATTGCACGTGCATATCATTGATATAGAAAAGATAAGAGTTGTTGCCGGGTCCAATGTTATATTAGAACATTCTAGCCGGCAAGTCAATAGGAACATTGCACGTTCAAATAGATTTTCCTTGAAAATGCAGACTGAATTTGGTTATTAGAGTTTACATAATACAAGTCCAACAGCAAATAATGAAATATTGTTGATGATGAACAGCCCAGCTCTATTTTGCTGCGGATCTGTTTTCTCAAGTTTACACGAGAACACGCACTTCGCATGAAAATTACTCAAGACCTTGCACGTAGGATGAGCATAGACCGCGGCCAGCTTGAGCAGCGTGCTGGCCACGCGTTTGCCACTCCTTGTTTCCAGGCACGCCAGTCATTACGTAAGGGTGCCTTGATGCGCGCCAGCCTGCTGCTGGGTGGAGGACGCGCGCATTGGATGAAAGGACAGAAGAGCTTAAAAACAATGTATTTTGCCTTCAAAAATGCGAAAAATGGCTACTGAAAGCTTAAAAATCAGAAGTTTAAAAGTAGCCGGAAAGTAGCCATGGCGCCAACATGAACTTTTCGTCGCGAAGCGGGGTCGAAAAGTAGGCGATTTGGCGCAAAGTAACCACCAACGGCAACCCTGCTACCAGCAACCATATGACTTATTCGCCGAGCGGGCATCGTCAGCGAACCGGGATGTCCTTGCGAAGATTCGACGAAGAGGAGAATGAGGCAGGACTGGCTCATGAGCAGCGCCATGAACTCTTCTTCGCTGCGTTACACCTCTGCATTGCCCATCTTGTAAATAAACGCGTTCCATCATAACAATATTTAAAAACGAAAAGGCACTCTAGATTGCACAAATTGGTCAACATAATGCTTGATATAAGACAATAATGTACTGATACACGCAACTGTGAAAGAGCAGCAGAGCAAGTTCCGGTTCAATGAATTTCAACAGCGCAAGTTCAGTTTCAGTGAGTGCACTTCGCTTATTGTAGAAGTAGTGTGGCGGCAAAGGGCGCTTCTACACTCAAGATTAAGGAGGAAGCACGGATGTTTGAGAAACAAGTTTAAAAAAGTAAATTGTGGCGTTTTTTTTTGCAGAAAGAGCAAATGCAGAAACCAAAACTGGGCTATATTTCACCGGAGCGTAAAGCGCGCCGAAGTATCTTTTACTTCTAAAACACTTGGAATCAAAATGGGGCGATTCCTAATTGTAACGTGGGCTCAAATCGGCAATTTCTAATAAAAAATGAGCCAAATCCTGCATCTGTTCTAATCAAACTGAGCCACATTCATTAAATCAGCGCTGCGACAACACTTGTGACCAAAACAACCAACATGGTCTCATCCAATCTGTTCCATTTGTGTCCTAGTTGGCTTGCTATCGTGCTTACGTTCAACAATCAGTTTTTCTAGGGTGAGTTGGCACTTACTGAAGGACTTGATGCTGTACGGCAAAACCCGAATATAAAGAGTAAGAGGCCGGCTTTACTACTTCTATTTGCCTGTTAGTGTTTCTTTTCGAGTTTAGCGCTACAGTATCATGCCCAGGCAGCACAGAACGAAGGGCCGATATCGGCGATAGACTGGCAGTTCCTGGCCCAAGAACGGCCCACAATTGACAATGTGCCGCCAATATTGGCTGTGCCATTCTAATGGAACGCCGATGTTGGACCAGCATTGACAACGTGCCGCCAATAATGGCTGTTCCAGTCTAATAGAACGGACACATTGGGCCAGCATTCAGAACATGCCGCCGATATCGGCTGTGCCAGTCTAATGGAACGGACACATTGGGCCGAGTTATACAAGCAGCAGCCAATATGGGCTGAGCCATGCAATTAAGCCGGAATTATTGGCCCGTCGTTCGAACGATATTGCCGACGTCGGCTAAACAGTCAACTTCGTCGGTATAACATCGGTCCGTTATGAGCCAATTTCTGCGCCTACTGCTGTTTGGTGCTCTTCGGTGGTCCCACTTCACACGCCGATTTTTGATGTCCGAGAGCGTAATGTGCCGGACACAACATAAACATATTTTGGTCATTAAATCATACACAGCTCGTAGATATGCATGATCGTTGGTTGAGCTAGCGCAAGACTATTAACTGAGAAAAATTTACCCATTTTATCACCTGCCAGGCGTCCGATCCGGTGCTTCAGTACGAAGCAACCGCGGATCCGGCTGCCGTACGACCGTAACGGCGCGCTGGACGTCGGATCGGACGCAAATTGTATCGTATCGTGTGTCCTGCTTTGCTATCACCGCGATCGATTAGGCTGTCTCGCGTTGTTCACAGCGCAGTACCGGTTAACGGCTTCCCACTTGTAGGTGCTCGACGTGTGCGAAGTGAGGGTTATGCAGTTAATCGAGTTAGAGCGTTGTTGTGATTGAATCGTATAATACGTGCGGTTGCCGCGACACGTATGCCCACATAGTATGTTGACGCCACAACCACAGAAGTCAACTTCAACATCTTGAAATGCGTGTAGCGCGGTGTGGCGGAGTGCGTGGGCGTCAACCACCTTGTGTACGCGCCGCATCGTAGCGAGTTCGAATCTCGGCCTGCTACCTTTTCTTTCGTGTTTTCTTTTCTTAGAATAGGTTGTTTACACCCTACTCTGCCCAAAACAGCAGCCTACGCGGTAGGCACGGCCCGCGCAGCACGATGCGAAAAAAAAAAAACGCTTCCGTGAGTTCGTACGTGTTCTTACATTGAACATAACACGCCGAACCGTAAATAACAAAAAAAAGGAAAAAACGCGTGCATGCGGCAACAAAACCATTTTGATTAAAGACAGAGCCAGTAACCCCCCCCCCCTTTCCTTTTAAATCGACGGAAAGCTGGAAAGCTGTTGCCTCGATCAAGAGCGGAAAGTTTTATTTTAGACCTAGCTGCTATCCATTGTTATTATTCTTTCGTTTCGTGGTGGGGCAAAGGCTCGCTGTTTTTCGGGAGATTTGTGGATGTACCCATACAATTTGAAGGATATTCGTCAGAATTCGCGGGATCGAGTCTCCCAAAAAATCGGGATAATCACTTGGCATGGTGCCAGGCCTTGTCCACCGCACTGAAAGGGAAATGTTTATGATTAAATCTCGAAAGCTACGATTGTTGCAGTTCACCGCACTGAAAGGGATATGTTTATGATTAAATCTCGAAAGCTATGTTTGTTGCAGTTACTGCAACCAACAAGCTGGCATAAGTGACTGTTGACAGCACTGGAGATTGTTGCCTGTGCTGTGAGCAGCAGTGAATTTGGGCATGTGCTCTGTTTAAATTTCTCTCTTTCAGTGTCTCAATATTTCGATCCTATCCTTATCTTTCTAGTTCCCTTCCTCCAGACTCAGTGTAGATGAGCAAAAAGGATTTTTGTGCTCATTAACTTGTTTACTTGATTATCACATCTCTCTATGCAATTCTGTACTGCGTGGCTCCAGAAGCTTCTAATCGAGTCAAGCAGAACTAGAAGCAAGGATGAGGAGCATGTTGGTGCAAGCCAAAGTAGCTGCAGGCGCATATCACTTTTGCCGTATTGTCCTTATATCTTTGTGATATAATATATGCTGCTATGCACACATAAAGTCCTCATGGGGTCTTCATATTCATATATAGTACAGGAACATGTTTCCTGCAAGACTTAATTTGTTGAACTGCATGCAACAACCATTTTCACCTTTACTTTCATAGTACAGATAATATATTGAGCTCATCTGTATTAGTAAATTTTAAAATGGCCGATGTTATTAGAGAGACAGTTTAATTTATGAGCCACAGAAGACACAAATATGCCGGATAGGCACTTTGTAGTTAAGGCCAGTTGCATAACCAGGGCAGTGGCGTAAATCATAGAGAGGTCAGTGGGGTCCTACCCCCCTTGTATTCAGGCTCGACACCCCTTCCAAGTGCCTCCCCCCCTTGAGATTTATCCTTGAAATATCATATTTCAAAGGTAAATATGTCAATTAAGCAATTCAATTGCTTGACAGATAAGCATAGTGCGCACTCTCCCAAAAATCAACTCTGAAATCTGAAACCCTTCCAGTGAGTAGAAACAAAGTACTACAAGAGGGAAAGCTGTTTTTGGTTTCAAAAGACACTATAGATGATGCTTTCTGACATGATATGGGTGACTATTCTGACGTGCCGAAAATGTTTATTATTGTGGCCTTTGAAGTGCAATGTAAAGAATCCCCAATCAGCTACCGTTATTTATTTATGTACACGATTGGGTAGAAGATACTGACAACAAAGTGTGAGTTCGATTTCTCAAATATAATAGCGTTATTAAAAAAATCTCTGGTTAATATAAACACGCTTTACAAGAATGATTCCATGGGTGAATCGCGGGATACTAACAGGATATACGGTTGGAGGTGAAGTTAAATAAAAGTATTTCCTTTACATGTTACAGTAAAAAAGCGCTAGCATTTTCATTGGATAGTTTAACCCAAATGACATATCAGCTATAGCATATAGCTGACGTATGCTACAGCCAGTGGCGGATCCAGAGGGGGGGCGGTAGGGGCGATCGCCCCCTCAAAGCCTGTATCAGCCCCCCCTCCCATGCCTGCAGTGCCTGTCGCCCCCCTCCTTTAGCAAGTTGCTTCGGTTACCATTACACAAAAGGGGAAAGAGAATCTTGTCCCCGCCCTCTACCTCTCTCCTCATCCCTACCCTACCACTCCCCACAACAAAAAGAAGAGCCTGACGGCCACTTCAGCAGTTCAGGCACAACACTGAAATATGTCACAAAAACATACCTTTAACGCCTTTGTTGCACGAGAACGTTAGGAGTGTACGCAAATGCTGGAAGTACCGATGGACAAGAAAGCCATGACGCATATCTGGCTCATATTCCATGCACTGACAGAAGAAACGTGCTAGGATCTTCAACAATGGCTTCGGTACATCTCTTGAATGTGCCCTCAAGAATGCTGAAGCCAAGTGGACGAGACATGACTGCAGACTGCAGCACCACAAGTTGAACACATTAACCACCAACCACGAATCCATGCTAGAGTGGATGCCGCAAGGAATCTTGAACACCTAACGCCACTGCATGGCTCTAACTCATCATTCCCGAAACCTCGAACAACATAAGATTCTGCTGACAAACTGCCGTCCCTCACCAAGTGGTGAAACAAGGTTACCCCGCCCAGCTTGAACCACCTCATCGTAAGGTGGTTCAATTTTTTTGGCTTCCATGCTTATAACACTGTCTCGCCGAACTCCCCGCTCTAAGCTCACCATGTTCATCATGGCTGGGAGTGTGTTGTAATTAAACAAGAAAGAGGACATTGGCGGGAGCGCGCACACACAGTATTTTTCGAATAAACAAGCAATAGCCTCCATGGTCATTTCTGACTGGCTTTCGCATCCGTCCCTTCCATTATACTCACGTTGATATTCTAATATGTTTTTGCACTAAGCAAAAAGCGCGAAAGACTAATAAATTAAGAAAACAATAAAGTATGCGCGCAAGCTTTCAGAAGGCTTTTCATTATTGCAGCACTTATACTTTCTTATTGCAGCACAATGTGCTAGAAATAAAGCACTAAAATGGTCCTCCAATGACATTGTACGTCTTTTATATAGAAATATTTATACTGTGTTCATGCTATCTTTCCACATGTGTGGAAAGAGCCAGCTTGCTTCAGTCAAGTGAGGCTTAGATGCTGACTTGCTGAATGAAGATCAATGTGCTCTCTTGTATAGTCACTCTCAGACTCGGCTCGCACATTCATCGATTTATACAGCCTTTGTTACTACCTAATGCTGTAAATAAGTTTTTAGATATGAGAAGTAACAACACTATCCTCTCTTGAAAGAGTGCTAGCAATATTTGAAACCATGAATATAGCTGTCAGCAACAAACTTAGTTTGTTGTACTAAAGCTTCTGGGAATCTACATAGCATTATTGTAGTGTGCTGGAGTTAACGTGAAAAAGAACCAATTGAGCAGCACTTGAGCAATTAAGGCAACAGTGAAGTCGAAGAGACCTCATACTAGTGAATTTTCCCATCAGCAAGTAGAGGAAGAGCTACTACATGTGAATATGCTGTGCACACAGTAAGCTTTTTGGCTTCTATAGCTGTGCTAACCCAGTTTCAGAGTTGCTGTGTGACCAAAAATGCCTCTGAAATTGTTTGGAGTACTGTACGTCTGACATGTGGCAGGCTTCACAGCATTTGTCACATTATAAGATATCAAGGACAAAATGCTTAAACACTGCTTTTTGCTGTTCATGGGCACAAGTATCATCTTAATCTTTCATTTTTTCAAATGTGGCTTTACCTTCAGTGCTTATGATGTGGGTCAGTTGGGAAGACGAGCCCGACTTAGGACCATGAGCTTGTTGAAGTATACAACTAAAACAAAGCTCAAGGTGAGCTTTGTTTTACACACATCTTGAAATATGTGAGCATGCCATCTTTTATGCCGACTGATAAAAATGTAGTGCCTGAACCTTCTTTGTGTGAGAACTGGTTGCAGGGATCAAGCTCACAGAAAACACAAAGTTGCACTTTCTTTTCAAAGCCGCTGAAAGAGTGCCACTGAAGGCCACAGCAAATTAAAATAACTTCTTCACTCTTATTGTGGCACTCAAGAGCTAGCACATTTGCAAACCCCTCCACAACATAGATTTACTCAATGGTATGAGATATAACCTAAAGCAATGATTCAATAATTTTTATAGCTATCATAACAAAAGTGTCACAAACACAATTGTGGGTTAGGCATTTTTTCTCACACCCAAATGATTATTTCAAGATACCAAATGTGGTGCATAAACGAAATACAGAAAGAAAGATTTTCCAGAATCTTGAAGAGCTGATGCCGTAAAGATTTTTTTACTGGCTTTACTCAAAACAGGTGAACGTGCAGTTTTAACCATACCTCCTGCAGAATGTTAGTGATTCTATGAAGTAGGATATTTTCACTCTTTCAGGCCATTTGTGTACTAATGATGACATCCACATAATAGTGAAACATCTGTTTTGTTTCCATGACATATTTGAGTAAAGGTTACTCAAAAGAAAAGTTTTGTGAAGTGAGCGCAGCATATGTCACAGATGACGGACGGTTTTCATCCTGCATCATTTTAAGATATGTGCAGCACTCAAGTTCACTGCTCACATATGTGTCCTTCTTCCTGTGTGCTGTCACTGTAGGTCAGAGCTTCTTCATGATGTCATGTATACGAGATGTGTAGTCACCAGCAGGAGTATGGGCTTGGTGTTGGTCAGTCTCAAAGAACTTAATAACTGGGCAGACCTACAGTCATGCTGTAAACAGGTTTTACAGTGCCTCAGCCAATATGTCTGCCTTGAATGTCATGCGTATATGTTCCACTCCATTGCTCATTGGGTGGTAGGTCGTGGTCGAATATTATAGGCTCAATTTGGCTTTCTGTCTCTGTTTTGATGGAGGACGACATGCCACTTTAAAGTGACACAGCCAGCGGCTGACAAAAGCGGGAGCAACAGTTGCAGCTGTAATGTCTGGAGTCAGAATATATTCCATGCAACACTTGAAACATGCAGTCAACACGAGCCAACAAGTTTGGCTTTGGTAGGGTGGCAATGGCACGATGAGGTCCACAAAAATGTGGTTGAATCAAGTGTTTGGGCCTGCAAACATATCCAAGAATGTCACAGCGTGACTGAATCTTGAAGTGCTGCAAAGCGATCAACACTCACGAGTCTGCTGGTGGAACACCCATGTGATGCTACGTCATATGAAGTCTACCGTGAAAAACTTTTGGATTGCCCAGATACTTGGGTGTGAAAGATTCTCTAGTTGTGTGAATTCTTAATGATAATTGCAAGTGGGCATAAATGATCAAGGCTTAATTGTGTCACAACATGTGTCACAACAAGCGTCTCCTGTTCCTGGCAAAGGAAACCACTGAAATTCTAGCAACGTTGAAGCTTATAATTCTTGTACGTGCCAGAATTCCTTGTCATCGTGTCAAGCAGTTGCCACTTTTTTGAGGTCTATTCCTCTGAGACAGGTGACAGCATTAGTTGGGCAACGTGTCAGGGCATCAGTGACAATGTTGTCAGCTCCCTTGGTGTGGCTAATGTCTGTACTGAATTTTGATATGTACGACATCTGCTGCAGTTTGCGGGTAGTGTGGACACCACCGTTGCGATTGAGGAACTTTAATGGCATACATGAGATGTGGACTCATGTATTTCATGACAAAGAACTCATTACACATGTAATGATGAAAATATTGTACTGCTGCTTCAGTCTTCACCCAAAAGTGCTGTAATTTCAGTGGTTGTCAATTTTCAGGAAAAGGAAGCGATTGGGTGCCTGCACTTCTTAGATGAGTTGTTGAAGCACATCCAGCACCTAAAGCTGCATCCAAGATGTCAATGATGATGCATAGTACGTGGAACTCTCATTTAATGTTAGGGGATCCATGGTGTCACCAAGGTGTCTCTCGATCCCTGAAAGGCTGCTCGGGCGTGCTTGGTCCAGGGGAGCTCAATAGCAGCACTTCTGTGTATCAACGGCAGGAAGTGGAGAGGATGTAGAATGGCCCAGTGCCAAGGTACAAAATGGTGGTAGTAGTTCACAAGACAAAGGGACTCGCAGAGCTGACAAATTAGTATTCAGAGATGGGAACTTTTCAACAGCCATGACTCTGTGTGGGTGTGGTTTAATACTGGAGACGCCGAGACGAGATGAAATGGCCAGGAAAGGTAAGCTTGTTGATGCCAAATACATCTATGTTGACAAATGTTCCAGGCTTGGCCAGATGCTGGATCACAGATTGCGGATGTGAATTGGGCTCATTTGATGAACTGCTTGCAAGGAGTGAGTTGTTGAGGTAGCATGAAAGACGTCGAGGTTGTGTAAAACGCTGAAATGTCCATCTGGAGTTTCTCGTGCCGAATGGCATGAAGGAACTCAAACAGACAGAAGGGTACGTGTCACTATCAGCATGTTCAGGATGTCTTCTGGAGCCACAAGGATTTGATGGTAGGACCGTACGAGACCAATTTGGGAGAAAATTGTTGCACCATGTAGTTTGGCTGTGACATCACGAGAATGTGAGGTGCACTGAGTAATGATCGGGCATGGTTGCTTGTTTCAACTATATGGCTCAATTGGTAGTTGCTGCCAGGCCGTCAGCCTCCTGGTTTAGGCTTCAGAACCATTTGCAGAGCAACACCAACACACAGAACACGTTGGGCTGCAGGTGAAAGTCAGTGAAAAATCTGAAAATCTATATATTTGAGATGGCTGCCTCAAAAAAAATTTTTTTAACTGCAGCCCAAAACCCTCCTTCCAATACAATTTATCAGTTCTGTGGTCCCGCCAAACCGTCCAAATTTGTATTTTTCTCTGTCTTTTTCTCAGGGACCATATTTCATACTAAGTTAATTTTGATTTGGTAATGACAATATGACACCGCGGTAAAATGCATAAAACGGTGATGTAGTGCGCAAGAACGTTGCAACGAAAAGCAGCAGCTGGGTTAATTGTCAAGCCTAAAAACACAGTAGTAATCTGACATATCTTGCGCCAGGCCCGTAGCCGGAGGGGGAATTTGGTGAAGTATGTGTTTTTACCAAAAGTAAACAATAAAAATTGGTGTTTTTCTCAGATAGTCAACGTTTTCAGCAAGTCCCCCCCGCCCCCCGAAAAAAATTCCTCCATGGCTACGGGCCTGTCTTGCACATATCCAGGGTCTTCCTCATCAGTTAAGCTGTCAAAAAACGTAATCTTGTTAAGGCTAAGCTAACAGAGAAGGCTGCGGGCGTGAGTAGGTGGGCTGTTATGGACATGCGCTTCCTTAAACCGTGGATGCTTGGTCGTTGTTGTTTACAAGCTGCCTCTCGTTTGCACGCAGGGCGAAGTGTATTAGTGCATGTGATAGAAGTACGTACACACGCCATGTGACCAACTAGGTCGCTTTGTCAAGGGCGCAGCCAGAATTATTTCGGGGTGAGGGGTTCAACCCCACCTGATGGCAACGCCTTAGCAGATTGTTCGCCTCTTTATACGACCGTCGTTCTCATGGCTTTTAACACATATGTCGAGTTCAAGATGACTGCAGCTGCGTAAGTCAAACATCCGGAGCTTCAGCATGATGAAACAAAATATATGCTGCATTCTCGCGCCACCAGTCTTGATTTACACGTGACTGCTTCGATTGCCTGCGTTTTCTTTTTGTTGAACATTCTTTGTAACGGTGTCTTGATCGTGATCGGGCCAATCCGGATCGAATTTCTTTATTGCGATCGACAATGGTCGCTGCTACACGGTCCAAAATAATCCGGGTTGTGTTTGGTGCAGACGCCAGTCAAATTACGTTCTGGTAATCAGTAATCCCGACGCGCCGATCTAGACCGTCTTGATCCCACCGCTATCAAAAGAGCCCTGTGACACCTGTATTTAGCACATTCGTGGTTCGCTTGTTTTGTCAGCTGGCGCTATATGAAACGTTTTAATTTCGTGTTATTTTTATAAAATTCTATTTGAGAGTCAGCGCGCCGTTCGGTTGCTGCCCTGTGCCATCATACCAACTCGCCCAGCTGAGCGACAAGCGGGTTTGATTTTTGCTGGTTGATTGCACCATCGCAGCCTTTCTTCTGACTGCTAAATGCGGCTAAATAGCACTTTTGTTAGAGAGACTTGAAGGCCTCTTTGCTTTTGTTATGTGTGGATACTCCTCTGGCTACATGTCGGGATATTTCTGATATTTCGGCGACCTTTCTTCACGAAGACCTGGCAACCCTGCTTTTGTCATCCGGGAACTCCGGGAAATTCGTCCGGCGCAACTCGGCTGACGTTAACTTGTGAGTATAAGTTATTGTTCTTCCCTACGAGTGTTTTCTTGTTGTGCACGTGCATCTTAATGAACTGGTCACCATTGTGTGCGAGTGTTCGGCTAGTTAGTAGGGCGAACAGTTGCGGCTAAGCCATCAGTCGCGTACGTGCGATCGGAATTTATTTCATCCGAGTGATCGATCTTTGTTATGTCGAGCGGAGGGTACACAGTAGGGCGCTCTATTGAGGGATTTCATGTGCAACTTGCGTAATCGTAACTTGCAACTTGCGTAAACGCACAGTTAGATGACAACAGCCTATGTTCCTGCCTCTGTCTCGGGGATCGTTTACAAAAGTGCCACAAAATTAGTGAGCCTCTCGCGCAAGAAATTTCGGTGTAACAATTTCGACAGTGCAGTGAAGAATGCCGTGTGCATTCGATGTGAACAGTGAAGAACCTGAAAAACAAACGTAACTGACTCTTTTGGTGTTCACTGTGGTCAAACGGTACATTTTGACCCTTGTGATTGGTGCGAAAAAGTGGTGTCGCAATGCACCACCACGCTTCGGCCTAGTGTTCTTCAAATTTTACTGATCATGAGTTCATGCGCTGGCTGGGTTCTCATATTAAGGGCGCAGGGTAAGCTCTATATTTCCTGTGCATCTTTTAACAAGTTGAAGAACCGTTTTCTAAGTAACTAAAAGAGGTATCACCTTAATGTGTGTATATTTTCTTTTAAAAAGTTGCGTTCTTTTAAGTGTAGAAGTTTAATCAAAATCTGACTAAATGCACTATTTTTCTAAAAATGTTCTTCAGCCAGAAAAAGCGACTTTCTCAGAAAAGAACGAGTACACAAAATATACACAAATGGATACACGTCCCAAATAGCAAGGAAAAATATTTTAATCTTTAAGAATTTTGCCCTACACTGTGGTAGCACAGTGAACCTCAGTACACAAGAACGAGGAGAATGCTTTTTTATGCTGTTCTTTCTTTAGTCAAATCTTCCCTGGCAGTAAGCTGGCACACATTCTTGTGTCACCATCTTCCCTGTGCTGCTGCCTTAATATTTTCAATTCTGATCATGCTCACCACCTTGTGCTATGTTTTCCCTCTAAGAGACTAGTAGTATGAGCCACGTGCTACAATATACATGCTTGTCACTAAGGCTAATTTTATCTGCTCACATGCCAAACTTGGGCAGTGGATCGACAGTGTGAGCCAAATGGTGCATGCGCATAGCAGAGCACGTGTAGCACCCTTTTGCAAAACTACATCTTTTCTGTACATCTAAAACTCTGCCAACTACTGGAATCTGCTGTGACCTCAGCACGGTAATTATGTGCAGCACGGCCCATTGCAGCATGTGGCAGTTCTGTGTGGTAGGTCAGTACGCTAGACAGGGTTTGCGTGACTTGCCAGCTGCATCAGATATAATGTGCAGCGACGTTTAATAGTTCTGTGACAAGTAATGAGGTGGTTTACATCAATACAAGTAAATAAAAGTGGCACCTAACATTTGTATCAATTTGCTATGAAAGGTGGGCTTACTTACTTTTTTTTTTCATTGCTTCATAAGTGCAACACTTCTTTTCAGTTTGCTGCAAAACTTCACTGGTGTCAAATGTGAGGAATAAAATATAAAATTGCCAGTCACGATTTTCCCAAATGCTTATGTTTGCTTTGTCTGTCAGCTTCATGTGGCTTTAATAACAGAAACCAAGACCCTCAGTTCCTCATTCACAAAGAACATTTGTGTTTTACCAGAACACTGATAAAGTTTGTGCTTTAAAAAAAAAAGTAAAGGTCCACAAAGTGATGCATGTGACTTCCAAGTTTGGTGGGAGAAGTTCGTGTGGTGTGCTGCTGCTTGTACCCACGCCTTCATGGGCACAATAAATTCTATGGGATCATAACCTGTGCGGGTTGCAATGATTCAGCGTCAAATGGCAACACACGACCAAAGATAATTGGTCTGTGAGTCACCTGGACTTGGTGATAAGAGATTGCGGGTCACTCTCTGAGCAGATGCAGTCGCTGCGCTGTATTTCACAGTGGCAACACTGAAAACGCGACAGCCGTCTTCCTGCTGCTGAAATTACTCCTTCACTTCTTTATTATGGTCTATCACTTGCACTGAAGTTACCTGTACTGCAGGTGGCTCATTTTCTTGATAGCCATCGAATGAAAGCTTAGCACGATCTACAGCCATGGCTCGCACCTCCTTGTCTGTCTGTTGCTCGGCTTGTCAATTGTCAATGATTGTCAATTGTGACGAAGTCAGGGAAGCTCTCTGCTTGAATGCCTCCTTGAATCAAAGCCACACTGACTGGTCCTACGGCTCATCATTCAGGTCGAACAATTCCTCGCTGTCAGAGTTGTTGTCTTTCCTGAAACCGGCCTTCTCAAGCAGTTCTTATCAAAGAACCCCTGACATCAAAACTGAAACTTCGACATGTTTGTGTTGTTTGATTGTCCTGTATACATGGGCACTTGTGACCAATTATTAGTGGTGTACATTGCCTTTAAGGTATTTTAATTTGGTTTTAGAGTAAGCGTGAGTGCTCATATTACTTGGCAGCGCCTCGCGACATTGCCACTCTTTGTGACGTTCCACTAGTGAAGCGAGTATAGTCGATGCCACAGGATATTTGCAGGGCGTACACAATACCATGACTGGCAGCCGGCATGGGCCTTTTTTACTCACTCCTCTCGCTTTGTTGTCGGGCTGCTCTCAGGGCAGTTATGGCTGCTTAGGCCAGGAATGCTTTTCTTTTTCGTGAGGGGGCACACACTTAACAGGCATAACTCATACCAAAGCAACCACATTGTTTCATTCCTTGCCGTATGCGAAGCGCCGATTTGAAAACTGCACTTTCAATGTCACCACAGCTTGGGCACACGTGACCTTAGGTGCTCCCCCACGGTCAGGCACTAGAGTCAGATGCAACTTTAGAAGTCAGTGGCATTTCCTCCTCAAAGGCGGATGAACACAAGCCTGCACCAGTGGGCGCACTCGGGACTGACGTCATGAGCAGGACGGCCAGTGGCTCCGCCTTCGGAGAACATCCGCGCGTGCATGAGCAGGACTGTTTCTTTAGTCGCAGAGGCGATCGGCTGCCGCGCTTCAGTCGTCTGGGTGGAGTTTCTCCTATCTTCTCAAGTTGTATCCGTCTATAGTTGCTTACGATTTTAGGCAGCCATTTCAAAGTGACGCTAAAATGGTCACAATTAACTATGCCAGGATTAATTATATGATACGTTGTAGCATTTCTGATTGAATATCAGGATTACCAGACACAAAGCTACAAATTGCTGTAAAAAAGTCTCAAACAAAAATTTTGCTGTCAGGGGTCCTTTAACACCTATTTTCAGCTTTTTCAAGATGCCTGCCAACACTTTGATAGGAATTCTTTTGAATTCCCGATTCCTTTGCATGTCGAAGAGTTTGGCTACAGGCACTCAACAAGGTGTATGCGGTAGGTAGCTTTCACAGAGGGCACGATAGCTTGATCATTTGGCAGGAGTACTGATGTCGTATTTGGGGGAAAGTAAGCCAGCTTAATTGCTTCTAGATAGGCTAGATTCCTGTGACTTGAGTGCCCGTTCAAAAAGAAGAGCACTAGCTTCTGCGTCATCTTTTGCCTACCAAAGTACAGCAGCCAGGTGTTTAAAGGGACACTAAAGAGAGAGAATGAATTGGTTTAGATTAATAAAGTGTGCTCGGAGAACTCTCGTGTAGTTTATTTCACCACCATAGGTTTATTATTAGAGGAGAAAACCAAGTTCAAAGTTTCATTTTTAAATTTCGCACCGAACTTTGTAATTCGTGACGTAAAAGGTTTCAAAGAGCATTCAACGTATTTTGGCGCCACTGGCTCGACGAAATTTCCACAAACTCGTTATGTCAAGTCTCTGGCCCCCTCAGAGGACAATGTACTTCGATTTAACCGATTAGGAACTACGTAGGCCCAAGCAGGCACCGTCAAAAATATGTGATGTCACGGCAAATGGTGCGGGAATTCCAAGGTGGCGTCGCCACCTGTATTTTATTTTTGCGCGTTTTCTCGCTTATTAAGCGTCTTCTCGCAGCAAGCGTGGTGTTTTTGGTATCGTGGAAGACTATTTTACTAATGCGAGAAAAATTGTTTTGCTCTTTAGTGTCCCTTTAAAAGGTTTTTGTTTATCCATGCCTTTGTGTTGGCAGTGCAGTCAACTGTCTTATTTATGTGCTGCTAGGTGGGAGGCTGCTTGTACTTCCCAGTAAACAGCAGTTTTTTTTCATGTGCCGTCCATAACGCAACGAAGTAACCTGGTCGAACCCTTCTTGGAGCACTTCTGTGACAGTGGTTGCCTGAAGGAGTGTGTGAGGTTTCACCTAAAATGAAGTCCACTTTTATCGGCAATAAGCACACCTTTATCCTTGTGCCTCACAAGAAGCATCGGAAGCTAATTTGCTTTCCACTCTGGCACAGCATCCACACTGGTGTTGTCGCATTCACCTCAGGTTTGCAAGAATTTCACTCCATCCCTCGCCTCGCAAAGTTACAGCAATCTTTGGATGATTGTGACACCACTGTGTCTGGGGACCTTAGCTAGTTATTCCACTTACTTCCTCAACAATTCTCCGTTCATTGGAATTTTGTAAGCTTATGCATCTTGGAGCCACATCAGAAGTCCTGAATCAACTTTTAGGTATGCTGCGTCACGGAGCCTGAAGCGCATTGGACGAATTTTCTGCGAGACTTGCCTGTAGCAATTCCTTTGCTCTTCGCAGTTGAATTCTCGGCCTGCTTTGACAGTCCCATCGTTCCTGCGACATCCGCCTGCTTTCCTTGTCACACAGCTCTGTTAAGGATCTTCATTCTGTCGCTCACTGAAACTTGCTCATTTTCTGGAGGCCACTGTCTGAGCAGTTGCGGTCTGCAGCTGACCAGCACAGGAAAACAATGCCAAATGGCGTTAAGCTACAACACATCACGTGAAACTGGCTTGGCTAGAGGCTCGGCTAAAAGTTGCCCAGTTGCGAGCAGTGATTTAACCTTGCCATGGTTTAACCCTTTCAGAATCAGTGACATAAATATACAGCACTGTTGTGGGTTTGAAAAACACGTTAGTTTTCCAACTCTTTCTTTTTTTTAGCCCAGCAAGTGCTGTCATCTTGTGAGGATACAAGACTTTTTCTCTTGTGCTGTTGACCTTTCGTTTGCATTTGTAGGCTTGGTTAGGCCAGTGTGTTGGCTATAGCTCGGATGTCCGTGCTAGTGCACAGTGGCCAGTTTCATTTTGTCTGTTGAGTGGTTTCTATTCGTCGTGCACACGAAAACTGATATCTCCAAATGCAGATCATTTTTTAGCGAACCAAAAGCACTTTGATCGTATCTATCTATGAACTCACTCATAAGCCGACTCACTCAGACTGGCTCATACTCCGATCAAGCCATGAGTCTGACTGAGTACGGGCGAGTAACATTTTGGCAAGTCTGAGCTGGAGCGAGTGCGGCTGCGAAAAATTTTGGCGAGTTTGAGTCTGAGTGAGCCCTAAGCACAAGATATATTTCTTGAGTGAGTCTGAGTGAGCTCCACTTTTTGCCAAGCTATGCTTGACACAAACCAAAATTTGCATGGGAGGACAGTGTATGACGAACACTATTAACAGGTCATGACATGAATAGCGTGATATGCTTGTCGCATGCGTCATGAAACCCTTTCCCTCAGTCATGTGTGACGCACTACTCGTATACCACAGCCCATAGAATGTGGTTATGAGTCACAAGCTATTCACAGTCTGCATCAACCCAGTAATGGCAGTGACACATTCTGGAAATCTTAATGTGATAGTGTTGAAGAACCTGCGTGGCAGGAAATTCTGGTGTGGCGTGGGCAGCTAAACCAGTGAGCGAAAAATTATATCTATCACAAAGAATAAAATTATGTTTCAAACTGGAAATCGACCCCTGGCATTCTGTCTGGCAGTCAAGTATTCTACCATGGATCCATGCCAGTGCTCAGAACTGCATCGAAAAAAGCCCTTTACAGGCGTCGTTTAGGGGCAGCATTAATCGTGGTTGCAGTGTTGGCTATCCGTTTGCATAACAATGGAATAAACATTACTGCGAAAGTCCTATGACTCTAGAGGCTATAGTCAACTGTTGCGCGACCCCGGAGGTCTACGTGAACAACTGCTTCTTATGATAAGCACATCACGGTGCCATAGCATGAAGTCGTTTTCGATAAAATTGACCATCTAGTCATAAAATTGACTACGCTGGCACCCTATGGGTGCCAGCGTAGTCGACGTGACTGGTAAGCCCCAATATACTGATAACTACTGAAAGTGCACAAGGACGTCGTCCACCTCTCAACATTTTGCTCAAAGCATAAAAAAGTGGCATAGGCTGCAACTCGCCTACTGCTTCGCATGACGTCAACTTCCAGAGCGTGAGGGATCTGTCGGAATTCTGGTTCATCGGGTTGTCATTTCAGCAGCTCACAGCCAAACGCTCGTATGCATACAGACGATGCTGCCATGCTTGTGCATTTTCTTAAGTTCATCAAATTGATTGCCTCCCTGTAGCAACAAGGTGAATAGTTACCAGAATTTCCCGACTCATTTGGTTTTTCTGACAGGCGCATGACCATAGCGCTTTCTTGTTTACGCTCACATACCCTGATTACAGTGTGGATGTGCACAATGGTTTTCTTCTGCAAACAAGTCAAGCACATTTGTTTGTCAGGCACAGCCAAATTGCAATCATTTTCATTAGATGTGCGGTAGAGGACAATTGGCTAACCAGTTCAAAATTGAAATTGACCGGGAGCTCTTCAGAAGTGTGTAGGGCATGAATTCTGACAGGCCAGTCAATCTGGTGCACACTGGGGGATTGAGGCTTGCCCTCGCCATTGCGCGGGTTTTTCGCCTATTTTGCCATTTGTCCATCTGGTCGCTCCCCTCCTCCGCCGTCAGGCTGGGCGACGGGGGAAGAATCCCCTCCCCGGCGCCGGCCACGGTGGCGCACGTTCGAGTCTCGCGTGCTCGCGTTGCAATCGCGCGCGGCGGGGGAGTCAGACTTTTGGACCATAAGGTGAGCACGTCTTTTCTTTCCCGTCCATCGGTCCTTGGTTGTCGCTCGGACGGAGTTCACTAACGGGGCCTTGCGCCAGCGGCGAGCTTACCTTACGTTGTCCTTCCGACCTAGGATGAAGAGCGGTGCGGTGCATTCGGCGGGGCTAACCAAAAAGTAACTTCGAAGGCCACGCGAACGGATTTGCCCTGCTGAGCGATCGGCCCTGTTTTGGTCGCTGATCTGAGAGACGCCGCATAGTTCGAGAACGTTTCCCTCAGCGGCGTGTCGCGTGAGCCCTTTTGCCCGCGGAGATTCTCGCGGCACCCTTTGTGTTGTACTTTCGCCCGTGGCGGGAAGCCTGTTTTGCTTCTCCCGCCGCTTGGGAGGGCGTTGTACTGCGTTTTGTGGTGTTGCCGAAGGCAATAAAGTGTTGCGATTAGAGAGCAGTAATGACTTGCCGCTACGCTCGGCGCCTTTGTTTGGCCATGCGGTGAGCGGTGCGCAGTGCACGCGAGGCGACGGCAACCGGCCCGGTGGACGCTAAGTCCGAACCCCGCTAGTGCACTGTGAGTACGTGGTCACTACAACACATTTTCGAAGCCCGTGGAACATGTTTGTGAATAAACATTGCATCTGTACCAATGAAAAATATTTTTTCTCACTTTGTGGTCATTTTCAAAACTAAGGCTAGTTTATTTCAAAAGAAGTCGGACTGTGAAGATTGTAAATCTGCAATAAAAGAAAATGTGACTGTGGTTTCACATTTGGCAAAAAAATGACCGTCAAAGGGCAAAGCGAGCAGATGGCACGGTCAAGTTTATCGACAGCCCCTGTCGCTGCAGCAAAAAGTATGTTTTACAACCTAAAGGCAAAAAAAAAATATCTAATTTTGTTCGCTGTAGTTGATAGTTCATCCTAACGTGGTTTTTTTAAGAGCGAATTAATTTGCATGAAGTAGGCTGACCAAACTGAGGTTGTAGTATACAGTCAGTTATATCTGAAAGTCTGTTGTATGCCTG
Source organism: Rhipicephalus sanguineus (assembly GCF_013339695.2). NCBI lineage: Eukaryota > Metazoa > Arthropoda > Arachnida > Ixodida > Ixodidae > Rhipicephalus > Rhipicephalus sanguineus. The sequence goes on from NC_051178.1 coordinate 23,763,319, forward strand.
TTTGTTGTAATGAAGAGCTTATCCTGTATTTACAATTTTTATCATGCAGCACCACATTCGTAGGCACCACAATCATATAGAAACAAGCATGGTGCCTACTAGTGCCCTAAATTCCACCCAGCTAATCACGCTCGCACTATGGAAGTGTGATTACAGAATGTTTCAGCCTCGGTTATATTGCAATTAGTACCTATGGCTGGGGCCAAAGTGCAACACTGATCACGGAAGAGGAAAGACCCCACAATCGCAACAGCAGATGCCACGATGGCCCTGCACGGCATTGTGCGCATTATTGTGGTGCTCACATAGCTGTTCACTTAAGTTGCTGCCTGTTTGCCCCACATATGTTTTCTTGCATGTAAGTGGAATTAAAATACCATTCATACTGTGCAGGAAGGAGAAAAGCGTGTGCAGTGTGGGCGTAAAGCAAGTTGAAATAGCAGAGAAACGTGCAACCTCTGAAGAGAACATGTATTGACCAAAGCAGACTGGTCATGAAAGAGAAAAGGTTGGTCTCTAACCACAGGCGAAGACACCTTGAGGTCGATGCGAAAGCCAAGACAATCCGCTGCTTGATACGTTTGGTATCATGTTAGGTTTGGTTTGACGGACTGTTTCACATGTAAGCATTTCTGTTGTTGAGAAAGGCCAGTTGAATCACTTTCAGGAAGTCTTTTCAGCCTCCGTTGCAGCCACGCTGCCTTCGACTGCTGACATGGGTGCCACTGTTTTGTTAGTCGCTTCCTTACTGAGG
>NC_051178.1:27681077-27761076 GCF_013339695.2 Rhipicephalus sanguineus
CGCTAGCGTCCATTTAAAGACGTCATATCCGTGACGGAAATACGTCACTGAAGTCTTGGTGCACCCCGGCATAAAACAGTTTCATGTTAAAAAATAATGTGAAACACAAAAGCCGCCCAGCTGCGCCCTTCCTTCAGGCTTGGCACGACTAGTGCGAAGCTGTCATACTAGGAAACGGTAAAGGCAACGGCGGCTGCGAGAACAGCCCGAAGCGATGAAAGCCCTACGCCAACAACGACGTGCCCGTATATCTAGGAGAGGTGCGAACGCTTGGTTCTGGAGTTTGGACATGCGTACCGTCATTAACCTAGCTAAAGCCTAGCAACAACCTAGAAGCAACCAGATAAGACTGCAGAATCGTTCGATTTCGCGGTTTCAAGCCTTGTGCGACTTGGTGCAAGCTTCACGATTTTTTTTTTCGTTACTGAGTATTTCTTTAGTATTAACTTTATTTCGACAACTTCCAAGGTCTCGCTTGAGTCAGCATAGTAAATTTAAGTTCTAGACCTCCTGAAATAACCTCAAAACCAAGCATTTACTTTGTGCTGAAATCTTCCTGGTTGTTTTTCGAAGAAAAAGAAAAGGGCCAGGGCTGCGCCGAACACGCAGCACAGTCACAGCGAAATCTGGAAGAGTGGCCTTTTTAGATCTTGTCGTAAGCTCTCTTGAGGCAGCTAATAACAAGTACAATAGCATGGTACATTTACCGCCATAAATCATCATACTTTTTGTGAAGTGCAGAAGCAGCCACTAAGCCATTATTTGTCCTTCGCCGGAGCAGCGTCGCACCCGCTACAAAATTGTAAGGCATTATGTGCCCTTTGTAATAATAATATATGAGGTTTAACGTCCCAAAACCACGGTATGATTGTGAGAGACACCGTAACGGAGGGCTCCAGAAATTTCGATTACCTGGGGTTCCTTAACGTGCACCTAAATATTAATGCATGGGCCTCCAACATATCCGCCTCCATCGAAAATGCTGCCGCCGCGGCCGGGATTCGGTCCCACGACCTTTCGGGTCAGCAGTCGAGCGCAATAACCACTATACCACCGTTGTGGGGCTATGTGCCCTTTGTGCTGTGGCTGATGGCTGAGCAATTTGCAATGGGTTGGAAGCATTCAAAGACCGACTCATTGTGCAAATGGCATTGTGCGATGTTGGCGTTTATTTTACTCTTCTACCACGCTATATTGTATATGTTAACGCGATTCCCTACCGCCATGACGCATGTGTGGGGTCTCTTTGCGAAGGGACTTCAAGTTCCGGCGTGATTCTGTGGTAGAATACTCGACTGTCCCGAGCGGGCACGGGTTCAAGGCCCATGCGTTGTTGGATATTTTTTGTCCTTTCATTTTTTCTGAATTCGTGCGAAAGCGGTTACGGACACCGTCGGTAGCGGCGCACAACTGCGGCACCATTATCGGCTGTTGTGATCTCATAACAACAGTGATGTGAAAAATAAATGATTGATTGATTGATTGATTGATTGATTGATTGATTGGTTGATTGATTGATAACAGCTTTTATTGTAAAACGAAAGCTCGCCAAACGCGCCAAATGTGAAATAGGAGCGCTAATAGTATCCAAGCGTTTTTGGTGGATACACGGCTGCGTGCGCTTATCGCTGCATTGCACCGGGCTTCATGGTCTTTGATGGAGGCGTCAGCCGCGTGGTTCCAGCAATTAGCACCTCCACAGAGAAGCCCCTCTCTGTGGGAGTGCACAGTACCTTGGGCGAAATAGCAGAGGCTGTCAGAATATATCAGCTCGATAAAATAAGCCAAACGGCCACGGGTAGAGCTATCCTCGAAATCGTAGGCCTGCATGACCACGAGGGAAGCGGGGCACCTTGCAAGACTACCGAGGAGATCTAATCATTCCCCTCCTCCCTCGTAACATGCACCCCCCATTCAAACCCGCCGCGGTCGTCTAGCGGTCATGGTGCTCGACTGCTGACCCGAAGGTCACGGGATCAAGCCCAGTCCGCGACGGCCTCATTTTTGATGGAGGCGGAAATGATTGAGGCCCGTGTACTTAGAGGTAGGTGCACGTTAAAGAAACTCAGGGGGTCGAGATTTCCGGAGCCCTCCACTGCGACGTCCCACATAATCATATCGTTGATTTGGGACGTTTAAAGCTCCAGTTATTACTATTGTTATTATGACATCCCACATTCAACGCGGAGAGGAATGAAAGGAGAGTACAAGCACTAATAAGACGCTTCAACTCGATGGACACCAAATCGATTGCGTACGCGGCAAGTGGCAAGTCGGGCGTGGCGGCGGTCGACGGCCGAAGTGCCCCCGCATCGGCCACTGCCGTTAGAAGCATGGAACTGGTTGAAGATCCTGCGACAGCACTCGTCTGCGTTGGAACGGAAGCCAATTAGCGATAGCAAAACGTCCATCTGGAATTTCTTCAGATGGACGCTCGAAGTGGCAAGGATTCTGGCCAGTAGACGGCTAACAGACAAAATAGCCTAACTTGGACCCCAGCTCACAGGTCTGTCTCTCGCAATGAAGCGGCCCACGAGTTAGCCGGAGCTCTCTACTGCCGGGTGGCTGTGGAGGCGTCCGACTGCCATGGACGCAAAATTATGCGGAGATTCTCGATAATTATCGGTTACGCAGGAGACTGGTACCAACACAGGATAAAAGTCTAAACAAGCGGGAGGCAGTCGGATGGCGGTGCCTGCGAGCTGGAAACTTTGTAAACCTAGCCTGAGCATACCATGTTCAGATACATGATAGACAGAACGATAAGTGCAAGAGTCCCTCTTGGCCCACAGTGTAAGCACTGTGGGCCAAGAGGGACTCTCGACCACATAATCTGGGAGTGCGACAGCCCCACGGGGGCTAAAGCAAATATAAATTGTAGAGAGGCGGGGAAACTGAGGACCCTGCTTCACAGCAATAGCCATGCGACTGGCGGAATAGGCCGCGAAGAATCAAGACCTCTTTATTTGCTCGCAATCGCGGAGGTGCCGGCCTCCGTCACCTAGACCTGTGCGTCGGCGACGGGGAGTAGGGGGCCTCCTTATTTGGCGGAGCATCAAAATTGTGATCGTCATCTTTATCAAGACTCACAGCGGCAAGATAGTGCTAGCAACTCTCTTCGCGAAAGTAAACGCTTGTCCCATATTTCACTCCTTTTTCAGGAGTGCTGGGAACTCTGCTGCACAGAGTAGGTACACTCTCTGGACAGAGTTCTGGTGCTGTGGCTGAACGAGAGTGAGCAAGCTCCCTCGCCAGAATAAATTCACCCTTCTGAAATGGAGTACATACACTCTCCGCCGGAATTACGCTACTCCCTCTGTCACAAACATCTGTAAGGCCCCGCCGATCTAACAACGGCGTTGCGGCAGGCTCGCAGGCTTCTATTTTACGCTCGGGCCTGCGACACCTGAAAGGCCTCGAAGTGGTACATTTCGAATTCCTAATGGCCGGTCGACCCGTGCGGGGTTGCACGTGTAGTTGGGTTCAGGATGACTGACGGACTCATTGAGCAGACACCGACATTCCATAAGGAACAAACAATAACTTAATTAGAACAAAGGCAACGGCAAGAGATACACTGTGAACTAAGGGGAAAACAAAAAACGCACGATAAAGAAAAAGAACGACACAAGAAACTGTGTACTGAATGAATAACTACAGGTACAAAACAACACAACGCGGTATGTTAATAGGATAACTCGACACGATGGAGACTAGCAGAAATTAAAAAGAAGGAAAACTATCGAGAAAGATGCTGCTCCCGCTTCGGAACGTCTATGTGACGCAGAGTACACTAGTACAGAGAGATTTTAAAGTTGGGTTATCACAATAATAAGCAAACACAAAAAAAGAAGATCACAAGAAAAGGTTCCGTACGGACCCTTCCAGCTTTTGGTGCTCATAGGGGAGGTGATGTGGTGCCGCTGATGATCTCGCAGCTGCGGTAGGCGACGAGGGTGGCTGGTTTTGCAGCCGACTCGATTCGTTGCGCGGGACACTCCGCGGCCGCCGCCCACGCGAGACTCGCGACACCGATCACATGCATTCAATTAACACGCGCCTTTTGCTTCCAGTGCGGGAAAGCAGCGGAGGTACCGATCCCGCAAGGTCAGTTGGGCGAAGTCTCCCTCCCTACACCAAGGCGCCCTTCCTACGACGAAGGGGAGCGCGAGCGAGAATTGCAGACGTTTGTTACACCCTCACAGAGTTTTACAACGCTGGTTGGGCTAGAGTCCATGAACTCGCTTCAAGAGTAGAATCACTGTTGCTGCTAGGACTAATGTTTAGAAAAAAAGAAAGAACACCGTCGTGCGTTTTCTGAAATGTAACAGTGAACCTTGATGAGAATGCCTGAAGCTTACATCACATACAAAGAATTTACATTCGCGCACTGAATCCCACACAACACAGCTACACTTAATATATACTGCTGGCGCTACAGACAGCCATACACGCGGTAACCGGTATATATATATTCATGGTGTTTTGCCCCCCCCCCCCCCCCCCGCCGCCTTCCAGTGCCGGTGGCAACAGCTCTGCTGTGCGTCTATAAACACCAAATACACACGGAACACGTGTAAGCATCTGATTATCCTTTCGGATACTGTTGGCACATCGACCTTTTACTGTATAAGTGCACAATATTCCTCGCCATTTTCATTAGTAAAGTCCAAATATCAGCCCGGAATCTATCATATCGACTCAATGCAGTACAGCCGCTCATGCCCATGGTCTAGCCACGCGCTTACAAATACACTTGCGATGATCTTGTACCAGTGCTGACTGATGAATACTTTACGACGTTACGATCTTGTGTCCGATCCGACATGCGGTGCCGCGGCTAGTATGCCGGCATACTAGCCGGCTAGTATGCCGGTCGACATAATCACAACGGAAACGCATCTCTGGTGATTCTCACACTGTCCCTTACCTTGGCTGCATTTTAATGTGACAATGGAAAGCTTTCGGCGCTAAAATGCCTATTCTTCAACCTTCGCGAGCAACTTGCGCCAAGATCAGTCTCACTCAATGTGACGCGTACGACTTCCCAGCGAAGGTAGGCCTAGAGAACCGGCCGAGTCAGTGTGCACATGTTGTCGGCGCTTCTGGCTTTAAGGATACGCACTTCGGACGAGTAAGAATGAATTAACAGTATAGCTTTGGCATCGGTTAACCTGAATCAACCCCTTTTTCTTGCGTGCGGTCTCCGTACAAGGAGCGACGGGCATCGTTGCGACGCGCTTTCAGTAAACGCACCCCGGCAGCCACCGAGAGACACCATGTAAACGCATCACACGCTCTCATCACTCAAAAAAGCTGCGAGACTATTACTGCCGAGCAGATACATTTCAAAACATATTTTTCCCGCGAGCAGCAAGGGAATGAAATGAGCTCCCAGCCAACGTCGTCGAATGCTCGACTACAGGAGATTTTCTAGAGGCACTTAAGGCTCTCTTGTCGACTATATAAATATGGAAGTTATGATTTCCTTTTGCCAATGCTCACTCGTATGCTTCTACCTGTATGCCTTTCTTCATTTTGTTGACGATACATAAATAGAGCATCGGTTGTCTTCTATATGACAAAATGCCTATATCCTTTTATGCCTCGTGCAGTATGTATTATTAGTATAGATCAGATAATAGTTATAATATAGTTATGTACTATTGTAATTAAAGTTGTAAGTGTTTCTATTATTGCAGTAGAGAAGTACTGATAGCGTGTCGATCATTATCACTTTTCCTTCTTTTCTTTTTGTTGTTGTTGTGTAGTATGTACGCACTGATTCACTTTTGTATCGCCACTCCTGCTTATAGCCTTCTTAGGATAGCAGTACTTTGCGAATAAAATAATATAAAATCTGTAGCAGCGCGCCTTGCGTGGTGTGTGCTGCTCACCCTACGCGCCTTCTCTCTTGTGGCTTGTCTTGTGCACTTACAAGTTTTATGTTTCGAGCTTGATGCTCTTCTGCTGCACTCTCCGCTCTTCTGGAAGGAAAGGTCCCTCTCGGCGAACAGACGTTGTTGAACGAGCTCGTTTCGGATACCAAATACACGTGACATGATATCCAGGGGGAGCGCGGTGGTTGAGGCGGCCGTGGTCGCCGCCGCCTCTGCCCGGGCAATACCCCGACGCCGAAGTTACAATCCGCGGCGAGTTTACGTAAAGCGGCAACGTAAACAGTAATGGACTCGCCTGGTTGTTGGTCGCGTCTCTGGAATTTGCAGCGACAGTACAGCTCAGATGGGCGTGAATCGTAATGTGTAGCCAGGTTTGGACAATTTCTTCACAGGGCACTTCTCCTGGGCTCTTTGGTGCGACCAGTGCGCGGACAGGTTTGAAATGTATACGGACCGCACAGAGTCAGGAGCTGGGCTCGCTTCTTCTCGTCGACTATGATAGAATTCGCAACGAAGTAAAATCCAGGGCGTTCAATCTGTGACGTCCAGGCCTTTCCCGGGAAGTGCTCGTGGAAGCTTGATGAGACGTCATTGGCAGCGGACCACACCCGTGCCTTCAGTGGGTTTTCGTTTCCCTCGTCGCCTGTGCTACATACGTCTGTTATGTTCGTTTATTAGAAGCACACTGAGGAATACATGAAGACAACAATGGTCTGTTCCCGGAAGAGGGGAGCATGCCCTTGGAGCATGTGCTGCTGCTCCGCCCTCTGGTGGTGTAATCCCGTGTGGCCTAAACACTGAACCCGAATCTCATGAACATAACAACTTTGGTGTTAAAATCAAATATGAAATAGAGCATCTCATGCGACCACCTGTTAACACCATCATGACTCATTTGTAGCTAGCGCTTGTCTTCGTTTACCGCCACTTTCTCCGCCCTCTTTCTGGGCGCGTGACGCTTATTGCTCTCACTGGTATTGCCTCTAACAATGATTGCAACACAATTTATGAAATTTTAGCTGTCATTGCTATTTTGTTCCTCCCTTACATAACCCTGCTACGATGGTGATGACGTTTTCCTTCGGTTAAATATTATATCTTATTGTCATAAATACTTCACGCAGTCGATTGGGTAAAGAGGTTGTTGATTTGTAACACAGAATTATTACCCAGTATGGCTGAGAAGAAACGGTCGAAAATTCAGGCTCTATTTACTTTGTTTCGTGGCACTGCATGCGATTAAAAGTTTCAAAAAATGCTGATCATTGTTCAAAAGTCCCACGGTCTGCCTAGGACGATGGGAAGGCGAAAGCCATCGTCTCATTTCATTAATACCGCCCTAAAGCTTTCGCACAGAACGTCGTTTTGCACTGGCTCCGAGGTCGGATGAATAGCAAGCTGCCTGCACGTCACTTGGTTTTGCAGCGCCTGCTTCATCGGCCCACCTTCGATGAAGCGATGATGTCATGCGATGGCGTAACCATGTGACGTAAGAGTGACGTCGCAAATTTTGGCAACCTGTGTCGTCATAGTGACGTCATATGTGGACATGATGCTTTTTTGCATGAATTGTGCTCACGCCGCCGACGCCGATGGTCCCTTTTCGCGTTTGATGAGGGATCTAAGGGTTTCGCTTTAAAGGGACGCTAAAGAGCAAAACGATTTTTGTCATGTTAGTAAAGAACTCTTTCACGATACTAAAAGCATTAGGCTTGCTACGAGAAGACGCTTTCTAAGTGAGAAAACGCGCAAAAACAAAATGTGGGTGGCGACGTCACCTTGAAGTTTCCGCACCATTCGCCGTGACGTCACATGCTTTGACGGCGCCTACTAGGGTCTACGTAGTTCCTAATCGATAAAAATGAAGTACATTGTCCTCAAGGGGGCCACCGACTTAATATACCAAGTATGGGGCAGTTGTCTTGAGCCAATGGCGCCAAAATACGATAAATACACTTTGAAATCCGTGACGTCACGCGTGGTGACTTTGGCGCGGAACTTAAAAATTAAAATTTGAACTTGATTTTCTCCTCTATTAATAAACCTGTGATGGCGAAATTAACAACATCAGAGTTATCAAAGCACAATTGTTCGATCTAAACCTATTCATTCTTTCTCTTTACTGTCCCTTGAATATCTCCATCCGTATAAATGTTATTGGCGTAGACGGCCGACCGTACACAAAAGATACTTGAAAAGCGATTCGCGAGTTTGCCATATACGTGAGTACATGGGAGAGCACATACCCAATGTAGGGATTATTAGACGAAGATGTACTTTTTGACTGTGACAGTGTTTACAAGACTAAAATATTTCGCTCTGAGCCACTCTCCGTCATTAATTCATTGACGTGCTCGATGTGCTATCTTTTCAACCACAGTGCGCCGCGGTGGTGTAGCGGTTACGGTGCTCGCTTACCCGACGGTCGCGGGTTCGATCCCGGCCGCGGCGGTCGCATTTCGGTGGAGGTGAAATGCTAGAGGCCCGTGTACTGTGCGATGTCAGTGCACGTCAAAGAGCGCAGGATGGTCTAAATATTCAGAGCCCTCCACTACGGCGTCTCTCATAATGACATCGTGGTTTTGGGACGTAAAACCCCATGTATCATTATTGCCTCTCTAATCACAGCTTCACTCGCAACTCAGATGCGGAGTAATGGCTCGAACATTGTTCTGCGACCATATGTCGACTAGTGCGGGCAACTGATATAGTAGTTATTGAACCTACATTAAAGACTTTAAGGCGATGCAGCTTTACAGTTTTCAACTTAGGATTTTCAGAATTACGCTTATAAATTTAGACTTTTGTTGGAAAGATCATATCTCGAAAGACGATAAGATTCTCGCAATGAAAGCTGGTCATTTTTTTTTTATTTTCCACAGGAACGCATAACTTCACAATACTTATTTTTTTCGTTAGCAAGAATTTGCTGATGGACTTCTGCTACCAATATTGAGGAATAGGTCCAATTAGCGTAAAGTGCGAATGTCGCATTTTTGTGTATTATCAGCCTGAATTCACTTGAGTATCAGCCTGAAACCGGATATGTGCATCACTAAGCCGGTGCGGTGCCTAAGCGAATAATAGGTACTAAAAGAGAGTCTCATCAATGCCGGCGCACTGAGCCCCGGCAAGTGTCTGCATAGAAGTTCATCAACAGAAGCTGGAACCTTGCAACTTATTAAGCCATGTCCAAAAAAGAAATGCACTTCAAGTTTATCATCAATGGTCCTCAAATATACGGAGTATTCGGATGGTCGTTTGCGAGGTCTCTAGGGGGCTCTGAAAAGTGTTCGTACGTTCGGGTTGTAGAAGTCGAGCGCTTGGACTGCGTTCGAATGGTTCTCTCAGAGCGTCAGCCTCCTACTCAGAGTGCTCCCAAGCGCTCTGACTTCGAAGTGAGAGCGTTGGCGAGATCTGGTCGAGAAGACGTTTTTTGTGACACCAGCCGCCATAGTTGCCACTGATGTCGACAGGTGACAGCACCAGCGCGTATTTATTTAGCATTTACACCTTCGAAAGCTTTGAAGCAAAACTTTGTTCGAAGCATCGTGCGGATTTTTTGGATTCTGTGCGCGCCGTTCTCATGCATTCAGCAGCCATTTTGGAGCAGAGACGGCTACTAAAGGCGTAAACTTAATCAGTGCTGCTTCGCAACGCCTCGCAATTCAAGGCCGCCAAGGTGGCAGCTCGGGCGATGACGACGACGATCACCAAATGCAAATAAGTTCGCGGAGCTGTCGCTACGTTGAGGCACTGCACAGCTGGACGGCGCCATTGTCGATGTCGCGCACTAATGTATGTGCGGTGTCGCTGCAGGCGCTGCTCTGAGATGGGTGATGCATTCGGTTGGTACACTGCACCTCCCGCTCAGAGTGCGAACTGCGCTCGGACATGCCGACTCTGATCCAAAGGGCCAGAGCTGCCAACCGAACACACCAATAGCACTGATCTTCGCGGGTTTCTAAGAGGCTGCTCTAAGCTGGCATGGGGCGTATTACCCTCGAAGCTGTTTACTGGCGTGTTCCCGGGCCTTGTGTCTCATGCATGCAGTATGCTTGGTGTTTTAATGAGAGGAGACCGACTATCCTCCGGTTAAAACTAAGCTTATTAGCAGTCACGGTAGCCCAAAGGGTACAGTAGCGAAAAACATGGCCCTAATGGTTTTGGACTGCGAAAATGAAAACCTCTAATCGGCGATAAAGTGGCAAACCACAAATTATGCCGCCAAGAAGCCAGAATAGTATTAAAGTACGTTTCAACCAAGTGGAATAGTTGTGGGAAAACATGTGCCCTTCAGCACCGCACATCGACAAAGTTTCAAGATGCGAGAACACTGTATAATCGTACACTTTACGATTGACGTTAATGTAGTGCTCGCTACTGCCTGTAGGGAGAAAGGACCGAAGTAACTAGCATGAAACCTAACGCTACTCCGCCGTAAAACATGGGGAGGTATGAATTTACAGTTTCTTCTATAGAAATAATTTAGTTCGCGTATATAAGACTGAATATTAAGAATTAGCTTCATGGCGCACAGGTCACCGCCACGTTGGAAGTAAATGGAACGCTCAAAGCATCCGTTCATTGAACGACGTTATAATATCTGGGTTCTTACCGCCACCACCGAGAACTAACAAGGCCGGCTCATAGCCTCCTTTCCCATAGCGCCTACGCCACGACAAGCGGATGGAAGCTGTAGGATGGGTCGAGGAGGGTAAGCCGACGGGATGCACCGCCCTAAGCCAAGGGGCGAGAAGGCCGCGTGCCATTTTGTCTCGCCCACGTCTCTCCTTTCTCAGAAGTCTTGGGTTGGCTAGCGTGTCTGTATTATTGGCCTTGACCACTCTGGCTAGTCGGCGTAAGTTTGCAAAGTAAGAAATCCAACGCTTTGTTTCGCTGCTTTATCCTACCGAGTGAACGTGTGCGTGTGCAACAATGTGTACAAGCTATCCGTCCTTTTATAAATCTCAAATCAGTAAATATTTCTTGCAAAATAAGCACCTTTATCTGAAGATTCGCCACTTTTGTCGAATTGTAGCATGGGCCTGTTGGCCACACTGAGCCACAATCTGTATGGTGAATGTGTGGCCGCGTGATTTCTGTGTTGGCGCAAAATTTTGATCGATTACTGTTCTCAGTTATAAGACATTGCTCTTGGCGATAGGAACAATGTGCTACCACACTTCTGCATGCTTGGATCTTGTTGTGCTCCGAATTCCAAGTCTAACTACTATACGAAGTGTTCAAGTGTACGGTTGTACAGGTCGCCTAATGACCCGCAGCGGACAGCGGCGTGCACAACGGCCGTTACTCGTGGACATTTTGCGCCTTCTAAACATACAGTGGCAAGCGTCAATTTTTTGTTACGCTATGTGCAGCTCTATCGTATACTTAATATTTGATCAAGACGTTTATCCGTTATCTGCAACACACTAGCCCTCTCGTTTGTAGCGATCAGCGTGGTCTGTGTTCGTGTTCACTGCTTGCTTCGACCTTTTCATGTATTGTGCGGCTATAAGATCATGTTTTCGTTTCTTTTTCAGCTCTGCGAGAAAGACTTCGCTCCGACGGACTTCTTCAGAACGGCAACATACACGGACGCGCAGACCGGCAAGGTGATTGAAGCGCCTCTGGAACGCGTTCGCCTAAAAGGAACAGCAGCCCCTGCGTGTTCGCCAACTGCCGCAATTATATGTCACGTCCTACCCCATCCGCTCGAGAGGCACCCGAAGAAAACAGGCCCGATTAGAAGCCACATCGTTGCGAACAGCTGTTGAGGTTTCTGTAGCTGCACAAGAAGAAAATCGGAAGGACAAAGTCGGCAGTTTTGTGTAGTTTTGTCGTGCTCTTTCAAAATTTTCGGTGTCGGAATTCTGGACTGTGATCATCAAGGACTCAAAGGTTCTGTTTTTGGACCTAGCACGTGATCGTGCACCCGCTGTGCGTAGTTCAGTGATTTTGTCAGTCGACCTGTTCATTAACGTGTTTATCGGAGCAGTCCGCATCGAGAACCTTCCCAGTGTCAATGTGCCTTCACCTTTGCAAGACCTCAGGCAAATAAATGAAGTATTGCAGTATGTTGAGCTACTACAGGTGAGCCGCTCTGCTGATGAAAATTGCTCTCTGAAATTGCTCTGCTGAAAATTTTGGTGATGCTGCTGCAGGATGTGTGCAGTGAGTACCAGTTGCACGAAATACATGGATGGCACTTGGAAGTACTCAAATTTGTAAGCAGCCAAGTGGAGCTTATTTCGAAAAGTTCTTCACACCACTCTCCAGAAATTCTTGTTTTTGCAGAACTGCTGTTCACCATATCACCGCAGGCTTATAACTTCATCCGAAGCTCTATTAAAGTAAATTTACCCCACCCTGCTGCCATAAGGCGCCTCTGTTCATCCTATCAAGTGAGCCCTGCCCTAGAGCAGCACGACTCTTCTTTCCTTGACTACGCCAAGTCGATCTTAAATGTGATAAAGAGCACAAACGAACTGTGACTCTGATGAAGGATGAGATCCATTTAAAAGTATACTTTGACTACAAAGGTGGTTTCATCGCAGGCGTTGCTGCCAACAATTCTTGTCCAGCTAAAACAGCTCATGTTCCAGAGCCTTCTCTCAAATCACAAAGATGTTGTTCATATTATGTCAGTGGCCCAGATCGATGCAAACACTTTGCGCAAATTCTTAAGAAAACTAATCACAGGCCAAGATTTAATAGGATTCAGAGTTATAGCAGTTGTCTCGGACAGCACCTTCATAAATCGGAAAGCAATGAAGTTTTTGCGAACCCTCCTAAGCAAAGCATTGTATACCAGCATCCAGCTGATCCGTCTCGACCACTATTTGTTTTATTTTAGACACTGTTCATGTCTTGAAGTTCGTAAGAAATAATTGGCTGAACCAGCGGAACATTAGGAAGTGCATATACTATCGGGACCTGAACAGTAGTGACCCCAACCAAGCTATACTCACAGCATCATTTTAAAGGGGTCGTCAAACGTTTTCTGGAAATTTTCAACTGCGTGTGTATTCGCAATGCTGCCCATCTATTCAATAGTAAACATTCAGGCGTTTCATCGTAAGCGTTCATTTAATAACTACAAAAACACAATTTCCGTTTCCGTACTCACGTGCCCCTCAACTATACAGCTGACGTCACTTTAAGTCCGCCAACGAAAAGTCTCTGTCGTCGACAAAACATGACGACGCAGCGATGTTTGCTGAGCCATAGTTGGCCGAGGTTCGTAGCATCATACTGTAGCATCATACGCAGTAAAGACGTCGCCGTAACGCCTTTAAGATTTTATGACCCACACGGCTGGCATAGCGAGGACTAAGCCACTCAAAACACGCCGTAAAGCAGAACTTAACGCAACCAGAAAAAAAAACTGGGACCCTGCACCAAGCGAGCTAAGGCAAGAATACACACGCGACGGAGCCTGGATGCACTTGAAAGCGGAAGCAAGCAGATCACGTGCTGTATGTGCAGTGTGCACAGTATATAACTCAGAGCGCAAAAGTTGCTCTCTTATTTGCTTCTTTTCTAGGTTTCTATAAATCTGTTATTTTAGAGCAAATCAAAGCTAACGGAGTGTTCATAACTTCCGTTACCGTGGCGTCACGATAAGAGAAGTTAGTGCGTAAGGCGGCCGGTAGTTCCGCACAGTCGTTTGGGAGTTCAATTAATGTGCGATTTCAAACGGGCGTCATTAATTACAGACTGAATATTGCACCGAAATATTTCGGAATCGGCATGTCTAATCCTTGTTAAAGCAGGGAAAATTACAACCGGGCAGCTTCATTTTCTTTTCACGACCCCCTTAAGCATTGCGTGAGTTACATGTTGCAGAGACAAACGAGCTATTAAAGTAGCACCTACTTTGTCAATGAAAGCACTGGACGAATCCAATATGAAACGGGAAAATGTCAAGCTTGCACGGCGAATTTTTAGTGAATCCACTGTAGCAGCACTCAACTCTTCGACTATACAACTTGCAGGAGGAACTGCCGACTTGTCAACGTGAAAAGGATTGTCAATGTGAAAACACCAAGGAAAGGTGAGCGCCTCCGAGATGACATGCAGTGCCCAATCAGCTCAGCATCCTGCCCCGAGATGGAATTTTGAAAAGATACCAGAGATGGCTTGACTACTGGAGTATATCTTAAGTACGATAATGGGCGTTTCACACCAGAAACGCACATGACTCTCGGCCACACAAGCAATGCTCTGCATGAAATTTCACGGTATTGTTTACAGGAGCTGGCATTTAAATATGAGCTGCTCGGCAAATTTCAAACCAAATCTCTTTGAGAATTGTTTGGAAGGTACCGCCAGCTGAGTGGTTCCCAGTAACATGTTTCTGATCCGCAGATTTACGAGTCTGAGAGCAAGCTGAGGCTTCAGAAAGTTCTCGATCTTCCCGACATGGATGCGATAGCATGACCTGCCTCAAAGGCAACGCCCGATTCACTTCATGTTAAAGTTAAAAATGCAGACATCGAGAGAAAAGCTTCAAGGATGCCTGCTGTGGCTTATGTTGCAGGATACTGCGCACATGCTGCACTGAAAAAGTTTATGTGTGCATTTTGTAAGGAAAACCTGGTGTTAGAAAACACAGATTTGGATCGCAATGAAAACGTACTCATCGCACATAGGTCAAGGGGCCGACTCAAATTCCCATAAGCAGTAGTAGTCAACGCAGTGCTCTTCGCAAAAAATTATCCTCGATAAGCTGATGCTTCGCAATTTCTGGCTCTGGCCAACCAAAAGCGGGCACTGGTAGCACGACACAGAAGGTAAGCAACCGCGCTATGCTTACCGCAGTGTTAGAATGATTACCGTGTTTTTCTCTCTCCATTTTGTCGCTTGGAATTTACTGAACGCTACCATGTTTACAGTGGGTCACCTCGTCTAAACTCTGGATGCACATGAGGTTGTTGTTACTCTTGAGACGCGACGCCTCTCTTTGAAAAATGTAATGTTGAGAAGCGCAAAGGCAGACAATGCGGACTAAAGCTATGAAGAAGTAATTCAGTTTAGAGGCTTTAAAGAAAGGACTGCGGGTTAAAAAGGAAGTGACGGCGCCTTAAGAAAAATGGCGATTGAATCACAGATCTGCTGCACGGAATCGGCTGCATGCGATCTGCATGCACTGGCATCCGATCTTCGGTGCAGAATGTTCGCTGTGCGTTCGCCTCAGCTATCTGCAGGTTAGCTGTACAACCTGCAACCTGTGAGCATTGAAAACTTCGGAGATGACAATAAACCTTGTTTTGAATGCCTCTTAACGAGACTTCACGCTTAAAAATGCGCGGGAAAACGGACACAAGTGGAAGGCGATAAACGCAGGAGGACGCGCTATTAACAACTGACAGTAGTGAGTTCTTAGTAGCGCGTCGTCCTGTGATTATCGCCTTCCTCTAGCGCCCGTTTTTCCGCGCGTTTTCAAGCAAGGAATCCAAACCAACTCGCCCAACTTTCAATCCAGCTAAATGATTTCGTGGTACTGAGAAACGCCCGAACTTTAAGCCCTGATGTCTGCCACTAATACACATTCACTTTACACAGATTGTGTGATGCGCGGGGTCGATTCTGAAGCCTTCAAGTCTACCTTTATTTTTGCTAGTGGTGTTATCTGCTGCTAATCTTTATGTCTTTTGCATGAAACTAGTGAATACATGTTTCATGCATGTTTCATACTTGTTGCTTCATTGTAGTTTTGTATCTCCTTTGAAAATGATTGCAATGAAGCGCGTGGTTTACAAGGAATATTTATGACCACGCTTCTGATTCGCTTAATATTACAAATATGTACTTTTAACTAATTGGTTGCTTGCAGGGCTGGGCAAAGATACTTTGCAATTGTGTCGCGATACGATGCAAGATACTCAAGCAAGAAGCATTTGAGATACAGATACAAGATACTTCCGGAATAATTGTATCCGATACGATACTTCCCAATTGTATCTTAAGATACTTCGATACATTTGCAAATTTGCTCTTATATATCGATATAATGAAGCACGAAACGCTTATGAACAAAAAGCTTTACTCGGAATTTTCTTAACTGCGATCAACTTTGTTTATTTTGAGAAAATATCTTTGTGTCCCCAGATTTCTGTTTTACTTGCTAAAGATATTGCCACGCCCACTTCTTGTCTTGTTTTGATGTATTCGGGTTTGACCGGCAGGGACGGTTATCAACGCTCGACGCTGTCCGCGAAGTAGTGTTCTAGAAGCGTCGCGATTGTAGTAGATCGTTTTGTTAAGAAATCGCCCCGCACGCGAATGTTCCAGCTTTGTCGAGAGATAACGCCGCCACCAGCGATATTGCTGGAAAGTTTGATAGCGCCTGTATAAAAACCGACGCGCTTGACCGCTTGTCAGTTGATCGACGGTCGACGCTCTGTTCGCCGCTATCAGTGTATTGCTTTTCCGTTTACCGGCCACAAGTTCGGCCAAATAAACAGTTTCATCTCGGACGTATTGACTGCTATCTTCGTCGACGTCACGAGCACGCGACAATATGGTAGTTTCATTCCGAAACAACTCGACTTAACATGAGAGCTCTTTATACGCTGCGCTGTCAATGGTTTTTGTTTGACACTTTTGTAATTAATGGATGCCGCTTCTATACTTGCCGACCAGCTAGCGGGTTGCCATATGAATACAAGGACGTGAATAAGAAGCCTCCGAACGATGGTGCAAATACCGCTGTGCAGTTCTACCTCGACCGCAAGCGTATTACCGTTTTCGCAATAGCGGATCACCCGAAATGCAGCAACAGCGCTGGTAGCGCTATTCATTTTTTTTTTTGTGACGCATCATGTTTACATTGAGGGCTTAAAACTGCAGTGATTTTTATATTCTACTTATCTGCTGGCGTAAAGCGTTCGTTAGCAACATATTCACTAACGTGCAATCTTTTGAAATTTCTTCTCCGAGAGAACTAGTGCTGTCGAAAATTGTCTCAGGCGTATTATAGTGGCACAAAGCGTTGCAGGAAACCACTGCTATTCCCACTATTGCTACTTATAGCTCCGACTATTTCGTGATTTGCAACAGCGGAAAACTTTACGGAGACCTAAATAAACCAATATATCTTAGTCAAATATCAAGGTGGTTCCGTATCAATCACAGTGAATACGTTTACAGGTTGGTTCACGTAACTATAGAACCAAATATGTAAAAAAATGGTTAACCGCGACTGAATGAAACCAATGGAGTATGGCTTACCGTCATCTGGCGCTCATTATAATATGCTTTATATAGCGCTTATTTCGTTGATTAACTGAGGTCAACTATGGAGCATTTTTAATATTCATTTAGGACCATGTGGGTGCCATCACGTCCCAGAGGGCATTCCAAAACGATCGGTCCAATTTTTGGTGGCGACGTACATGCTGCGTGGTGATTTTTTTTCTTTTGCGATTTTAAGAGAAAGCGCACGAAATATCAAATGAAACCCCGTGACTGCGGCGCTCGTGCGCTACCCTACTTCAGCGCTCTCAAACATGCTTCGAGCATAACAACCGGCGCGCGAACTGTCAGCATATCGCTCCTAAAAGACGACGGCGTTTCCTTGCCGTGTGCGGTCGTCAGAAATGTTGACGCACTGTGAAGCCGATGCATAAAGCCGCGGCCGGTCATTTCGCCATGGTCCACGGGCCGGTTGTTTCGCTCGAAGCGCGTTTGAGTGCGCTGTAGTACGGAAGCGCACTAGGGCAGTCACGTGGTCATGTTTCGCGGGCGTTCGTTAAATTGGATTCAAACGGAGGACCGCAAAAATAGCACTCAGGCTGATAATCAAATTATGATAAAAATACCCGCTTGAATAATTGAGCAGCAAGAACAAAGGTACAGTACGCCATGATATCTTATGTTACGTAAGTGCTTGTTCTACGGTATCTAGCATCAGTACCGGTGGAGCGACAGTTTTTAGAATCTCATTTTCATATAAGTAAATCTCATCGTATGTAAGTCAAACGTGCATCCACGAGATCTTTTAAATTGCTGTCGTGTGAAAGCTGCGAAACGCAAAGAAACCCCATTCTTGCATTCTTGAGACTTCGTAACGAAGCACCACGCAAGATAAACTTCGATAACGACACTATAGGAGCATCAGAATTCTCGCGAAAGGTGCCGTACACGTTCGAGTACGTAGAACAGTACAGTGTTTACGAGGAAGTGTCATGGCATCGACGCAAGTAAAAAGAAAAAAAAATTGCGAGAAATCGAAGTTCGACTGCTCGTAGATGTTCGCGGGCTTGTTTTTGTCGAGATCGCGCGAGCGCCACCCCGTGACTGTGCTCCAACAAAAGGGACGCACTGACCTCATCGCCTGCCCTCGCTGCAGAACTCTGGCAGATATATAAAAGAATGTCACTGTCGTTAGTGTTATTCAAGCAGCTTAGTAGCAGCATTATCACCTTGAAAAGCGTAGTTCAGCCACCGTTAATTGTTTCGCTCGGCGTTGTTTCTATAGCAGTATCTTGTATCTTATGATGCGCGATACATTATTCAATATACCGGAAATACAAATACAGATACTCGTCTTGCGAGACGTATCGCGATACGGATACAAGATACCCAAGAAGTATCTAAGATAGTATCTAAGATACAGGCATCTTCGATACTGCCCAGCACTGGTTGCTTGATACACTTTTCTATAACCTTATCGACCTTTTAGAGAGGATGAAAGCCACTTGGAGCCTACGAAAACACCAGGATCTGCAGCCATAATTTTTTGAACAGTGAAATATCAAATGATTCAATAAACCCAACTGACGTAATTACAGCCCGAGTCCTATACGTGCTAATTTTCTCAACTTTATAGTACTTGTTCGGAAGTTTTACCAGCGCTGACATTTAACGTGGCCGCACCTGTAATAACCAATCGCCGGCGAGACAGCCCTCCCTCAATAGAACACACGGCATGTAATCCATGCTATATACTGTGTCCATAGAAACCGATGGTTCACGCGCCAACAAATGAAGCCATTAGCGGTCGGGGCGTTGTAAAAAAAGCGGCGTATTTACGATAAGCGCCACTTCGAAGGGAAGCTTGTTGATGCTCGTCTGTGCATGGCCTCCAAGACTGCGCGCCGGATCTCTGGAAGCCATGGTCTGTGGCAACATCGCGCGTATGGTGACAATGTCGTCCCGTAAAGTTGTAAAATTGGACACATGTGCAGTGCAACAGTGTGCAAAATTGGGCTAGTTGGTTTAACTTCATTGTTTAAACAGCGCAAATAGACGAAGCCACGAAAAGGAGGAACACACAGGACAGGCGCTGACAAACAACTGCTGGGGTTATTGAACAGAAAGGATTAAATACACATAATCCGACTGCGCGCGCATTATCGCATTACAGATAATTGTCACTTCTTTCAGGCAGGCTAAATTCGCAATCATGAGGACAGAGAGATCGGGTGGAAGTGCAAACATCATGGTTGTACTTAATGTGAAAAGCTTCTATGATTTCACGACACCTTTGGTCAACGTGCCTGAAGATGGCATGCCTGCGATTAAACAGTGGTTTACAACCACAAAAACGACAATAAGCAGACAAATGTGAAGTAGGCGTGCATTTTAAAGTGTTATTGTGCTGGCGTAGTCTCTCGTTAAGGCAGGCACCCGTCTGTCCAATATATCTCTTTCCACAAGTTAGCGGGATGCCATACACTACACTGTCCACTACACTACATACATGTCCACTGTTATAAGGTGTGGTCCCTTTGCACCCACTGTCACCGCAGAAGTAATTATGCCTGACGCGCACAAGCGGCAGAACGTGTGCGCGCACATCACTCATTGTTACAATCAAAGCAGGCGTCTCCTGCATGAAGCCCGCCTGATGTTCCGATGGGCGCCGTTAGGCGGGTTTCAGTGACGCCCCTATAGGCGCTGCGCACCGCCTATACTATAGTTTTCTATAGAGGGTGTCTATGGGAGCTGCAACGCATGGTGCTTCAACCAGCATGGGAATGATGGGTAGTACACGGATTTGTCTAAACTTCGTTCTTTCGCCTCCGTTTGGCTCTCCGTCACCTGCGTACACTTTGTCGCAAGATGAATTTCAGCTTAAATCAGCAGTTCCACTTCACCTCTTTAAAATCTTTAGTCTTACTAACTCAAATCTGGTCACTGAGTTCTCAACAGTCCATTCTTTTATCCGAAACGAACGCCAAAACGCAGCAATAAACAAAGCCACAAGTACGTTCGAAGCCGTAAGCACGAAGATTAGGCAAATTCGTTGAACACATCACTCCCATGCTGGCTGAACGATTGCAGCGCCAGAGTTCCCTCTAGGTAATTCGTAGGAAACTCTATGGCCTATACCGCCGAGCCAGGTGGTGGCGCCTCCGACCACAGCACCACCGTTGCGGCATCGCGAATAGGGCCAAGCTTGGAGCAGCCGGCTTTCACAACAACAAATTCTAGCCACCCCACCATGGGCAAGATTACGTCACTGCGCGTACGAGGAGGATTGGATAGGCGCTAGACGAGGGCGCGGGAATGGTTTTTTTTTTTTTTTAATGGAGCGTGTGCGCGGTGCGCAGCACTGTGATATACATAAAATATGAGTGCCGCGGAGTTCTACACAAATTAAGTCGGCTTTCTGCACGAAGATGTAAAAAACAAAGTAGCCTGTTCACTGGCCTTTAACTAGCATGCCTCACAATGGAAAACTGCCCTCGCGCAACAAGCATTTTTATTGACCCCTGCATCCGTCAGACGTTGACATCTTTAAGAAATATTGCGGAAAAGATGAGTGAATATTTTCTTACAATAAAGACACGCAGCTTTATTTTAGGCTGCTGCATCACAAGACGTTTTAACTGTGCGCAAGCTTCATTCGGAACAGTGCTGGGCAGTATCGAATATACATGTAGCTTAGATACTCTTTGTGTATCGTGTATCTGTAACGCGATACGTCTCGCAAGACGTGTATGAATATCCGTATTTATGAAGGATTGAAGAACGTATCGTGTATCTTAGGATACAAGCTACTGCGATGGCGACACGACCGTGCCAAACAATAAACGCTGACTGAACTCCGCTTCTCTGTCTGATACTGTTGCCACTAAGCCACCAGAATTTAACTAAAGGCAGCGACATTATATAATCTTTCCGCCAAAGTTTCCACTAGAGCTCTGAGCGTCCCTATTAACGGAGCAGAGTCACGTGGTAGCGACAGACAAGCGCGCGAACGTCTACGCCCAGCCGACCTTTTCTTTTTTCGTTTTTTTTTCTTTTTAGTTTTGTCAGTGCCATGACACTTGGCTCTTCGCTACTGTCCTGTGCGACGTATTGCTACGCCTGCGGCGTCATTGACGCAAAATCTGATGCCTTTAGGATCGTTATCAAAGTTTGTCTTTCGTTGTGCCTCGTTACGAAGTCTGAGGAATACAAGAATGGGGTTGCATTGCCTCTCGCGGCTTTCACACATCGGCTATTTGAAGGATTTCGTGGATGTTTGACTGACATGCAATGAGATTGACCTAAATGAAAATAAGATTCTAACAGCTGTAACACCACCGGTACCGATTCTGGATCTAACAGAACAAGCATTCAGCCAACAGAAGCTATCCTGGCGTACCTCTCTTTTTCTTTTATTGAATGAGTTATTAAAATCATAATTTGATTATTAGCACAAGCTCTTTCTAAGCTATCCTTCTTTCCCATCTGTCACAAACGAGCGCGTTATAAAGCGCGCGCGCGGCCGCTTTCAAACAGCAGCATGATAAAACGGCGCTCGCCGCTCGCCCGGGAGGCACTGGCGACGAAAAAACAAGTATGAAAATACGCCGACGCGCCGCATCCTCCTAACCCCCACAAGCCAGACGCAGACAACGCGATCAAACGCCCGGCAAAGCCTGGAAACATGTGGAAGAGAAGCATGACGCATCGCCGAGCGACGCTGCCGCGATTCGAACCTCGAGAAAGCTCTCGCCCTTTCCCTAGCCTTGGCTGTACTACACGCCGAAGAACGCTCTCGACGCTTTTAGAAACCGGGAGAGAGGGATAAAAGCGCGCAAACGACGACCAGACAGGCAGTCAGTGAAGGAGTGAGTGAGTCAGTCGGCCTGGATATGGTGAAGTAAGCTGAGTGTGGCTCCGTTAGCCAAAGAAGACGTCCTTATGATGGTGTGCGGTCAGTCGATCGTCGATCTGGTAGAATTGGAGGACGACGCCGTGTGAGCCGTGACACGTTACGACGACGGTTGAGCTACGACGATCACCGCTGGAGTTGGCGTGAGTGTTTCCTTGAAGAGAAGCATTCAAGTTCCGTCCAAGAATTGTGGACTGGATACGCCATTGTATATTCTGGACGTTAACTGTCCTTGAATAGTTGTAATGCATGCGATTGCATTTGTAGCGTGTGATCTGTTTGTTTAGTTCCCGTTGTGTAAACACCATCTGAGTTACATTGTGAAACTGTAACTGGTATCAGCCAAGTGTGCATGTGTTTGTGATATTTGTATTGCATTAACTGAGAATATATTTCGTTTTCTTTTGTGTTATCGACTCTCGGCTCTGACTCGGTCTTTGGACCACAACCGGCGTTCGCTGGCGCACCAAAGGTTCAACACTAAATCTTCCGCGCTTTCGTGGTTCGTTTTCGCAGGGCCGTGACGCCAGCCCTTGGAATCCGCCCGGCGATTGGCAACCCGATTAACGGGATTAGTGACAGCATGCTATACATTACTTATGTGTCTGTATTGTTTTTCCCGTCTGCTTGCTGCAATATGTCTTTAACGTGCAGGTAAGCGTTCTGCTTTATTCTTACTTTTAACTGTCTGCGTCATTTCTGCTAGTGTTTGCGTATATATATTCCACTTGAGTTTACTATTATGTCCAGGCGATGTTGAGAACAAATATATAATAATGTGAGCGTGCCTGGAGTATACAGCAACAAAAATTCTGCTTACTACATATTAAAATAGCGAAATCGAGTTAGCATTATAATAACATAAATTATTAGGAGCCATCGTACAGATGTTGGCAAAGGGACTGGAGAGACATTGTTCTACAAATTGATCCGTTTTTCTTAACGAGCGTCCCAACGAGTGCTTTTGCGCTATTTTCCATAGGCACTCAATGTTCTGTGGTCTTACCTTAAATGCTTAATTGCCACAGCTATTACGGGTCACCCGCGGTGGTCTAGTGGTTATGGTGCTTAACTGTTGACCCGAAGGTCGCGACGGCCGCATTTCGATGGAGGCAAAATACTAGATGTCCTTGTTAGGTTAGAGAACCCCAGGTTGTCGATATTTCTGGAGCGATCCGCTACGGCGTCTCTCATAATCATACCGTGGTTTTGGTACGTAAAACGCAACGATTATCATTAGCTCTTAGAAGTGCCGCCTCTATCGGTTTATATACTTATTCACTGTGTTTGATACGGAACCGCATTTCTATTTTATTTAGATATACTGGTTTTCCTTTTTTTTAGCCTTCTTAAAATATTTTACAGCTACTAATCACCAGGTAATTTATCTATAAGTGGCAATATAGTGGGAATAGCGGCGGTGTCCTGCGGCGCTTTGTGCAACTATAGAATACGTCTGCGACGTTTCTGGGCTGCACATGTTCTCTCGTAGAAGAAAGATTTTTAAAAGACTTCGAATTGCTGAGCACAGCGATAACGAACATTTTACGCCAGCAGATCAGTACAATGTAAAAGGCATTGCAGTTTTATGTCCTCTGCGTCAACACGATGCGTAGCAAAGAATGGCACTGCCATCGTTCTTACTGCTGAACACCTGTCTGGTGATCCGGTATTGCGAAAACCGCAATGCGTTTACGGTCAAGGTAGAACTCTCCAGCGCTAATGGCACCATCGTGCAGACGCTTCATCTTGAAGTTCTTCTGATTATTCGGCAAATCGCTAGCTTGTCGGCAAGCAGATGAGCAACTGCCTCCAATTACAAAAGCGACGAGCAGAAACCGAAATCAGCGAAGTGTATAAAGAGTTGTCATGTTAAGCAGCTAAAGCAACGCCAATAAGTTGCTTCCGAAAGAAACTAATATGCCTTGAGCACGAAATGCAAAGCTTTTGAGACGCTAACAGACATTCATAAGCGTATCTCCGGGGGGGGGGGGAGTGCAAGAGGGGCGCTAGCCCCCCCACTGAGGAATCTTAGGGGGTCCCCACGTTCGACAGTGGTCACTTTACTTTAAAGTGGAGGTGGGCGAAAATAAATGAAATATAAATTTAAAAAAAACTATGCCCTGCCTGCACCACCTAAGTATCGCAGGCCAAAATCGATAATTTAGATAAAAGAACAATATATGCTAAAATTTCTATTAAAAATAGAAAATAAAAAGTAACAATTTGATCCCACCACCTAGCGAAGCCACCTCCAAGGGTCACTGTCGGCTGCACGGTGGCAAACTAACAAGTGAGGCCAATTTTTCCTTCAACACAGCATTTACGTAATCACGTAATGAAATTTCTCCTACGCTTCTGCTGTAAAGATTGTTCTGCGTGTCTCACGACTAAGTACTGTTGGCTCTCTGCGGTGCGGACGGCCTAGGTGACTCTTTCGCGCCTTGCGCTCCAGCATTGCAGAGGAGGCTAAGCTAAGCTGGGGCTCTATGCAATTACAGCGATCTGTCATGATTTTATTAGATGCGAAGTATCTTAAGGTCGAGCTCAATCCGGCGGTGGTGGTGGTGGTGGTGGTGTGCGGCGTGACCACCCTTACTGCGCATGCGCATACCCTCTCCACACACCTCCTCTCCACTTTCCCTCTCCCCTTTCCCTCTCCACATTCCCTCTCCCCTTCCCCTCTCCACTTTCCCTCTCCCCTCCCCCTTTCCACTCTTCCTCTGAAACGCGGGCTAGACATGCCGAAATTCTCTCCTGCGCAACGCCGCCATGAGCTCGAGCGCATGCGCGTCCCCTCCCCTTCTCTCTCCTCCCTACGCTGCCCCCATCTCGCCCGCCTGTCGACCGCGTTCCCCGCTCGCCCTGTGAGAATTAACGGCCAGGCTAGATGGAAGATACGACGCGCGTAGCGTCCCTCTTCGCGTTTTTTGTTCTACCTGGCCTCAAGTTTAGGTAATTAGAGACGCGAATACGGGCGGGAATCAGTAAACGATTTATAAGACGACCAAATGCTCTCCTTTTTCGAAGACTTTAGTTTCTTTAATTGAAAACGAATAGCATCGCCACTGCTCCACACCCAAGCTGCTGCGAGTTGATGAGTGTGCCGAAACGTCGAGTATTTTAGTTGTACCTAGCCAGGAGAGCTAAAGAAGATTCTCAATTTAGTCTCCGATTAGCCTGCTTCACCTTGCTTATCATAGGGTAGCCTGCAGCGGTCGCGGCGGCTTGAAACCAGGCAGTGGAGTCGAGCGCATTGAGAAGCCCAGCTTTGAAGTTTGCCCCGTAACTTGATCTACCTCACCAGGGAGATGATCGGCGCCCACGGTTTTTTAGCGTTAGCTACACTTGCCTAGCCGGAGCCGGTTTCGCGTGGGTCATCATGAGCCGTGCTGCGCATGCGCGAGGGTGAGTGCGGAGCCCGCATCTCACGCGCTCTCAGCCACCGCCGCTGCTGGTGGCGGAGAGCGAGAGGAGTGGCGTCGGCCGGGCAGACAGACTGGCGCCGGCGCGCGCGACTCGCCGCTGCTGCTCTGCGCATTCGAGAGGGGTGACGTCGTAGCCATGGCGCGCGCAGCTATTCGCCTTCGCTGTGCAGTCGTCTTCTGACAATGCGCTGGTGCCGCTTGATAGCGCCTCTGACTGGCGTTTGCAGGTGGGTAACGCCACGTAGAAGGAGAGCGCAAATGCTGCTCAACGGCGCAGAAGAGCCGAGAAGCTTATGCCATCGGATCCCGAAGTAGTTGCCTGGCAATTAGCGGTCCAGCGTACGAAGAATGAAGAGAAGAAGGCTAAACGCGCTGAGGAGACACTGGAGGAAAGGGAGGAACGTCTAGGAAAGCGGCGTCGCCAGGATGCTGAGCGACGTGCCCGACCACCTCTGCAGCAGCAACAACGAGACGCCGTCGATGACGTCAAGGCTCGCCGATCGACTGTCTATACTGTGAAACTTAGCGAAAGCGCCAGCGCGACTCGGACCTTCGAGACGGACTTCGTAAACACTCCGTTTGGATACGTGTGCGACGTGTGTGAAAGACTATGGCACATGAAAGACTTGACGCCGCTAAGTAGAGCCATGCGTGAAACGTTGAGTTTAGTGGCGGCGCCTGAGTGGGGTGAAACCGTGGCGCGGGTTTGTACAACGTGCAAGAACTTTCTCGTTAAGCAGAACATTCCGCTCTTTAGCGTTACCAATGGGTATCGTTACCCGGCCATGCCGCCAGGTCTACCGGTTCTGAACGATGTGGCCGAATGTGTGTCGTTGGAGCAGCAGTAATCATGCCAATCAAGCTAATCCTAGACAATCTGGAAAGCACAGAATAATCAGCTGAACCTTTGCTAACGCTACGTATATCCTGGCATAGCCGAGCTAAGCCACTGCATTTTTTTTTTACTAAGAAGGCTGCCCACCTTCAAAGGATTGTGTCTGTTCCTAATAACCTTTGTTTTTCTCTCTACCTCTCTGTCAGCAACGATGAATTCACAGAGGCTTTATATATGCGCAAAAAACAGCACAACATAGCTATACTACAACTGAAAGTATCTATTATACGCACATGAAGTCATGTCGCCCGCTGCTCTAAGTAGCCGCTGCCAACGTGACTGGCGGGCAGCCTTCTTGAATTACGTTGAGAAAGAGACACTGTCTGGCTATTCCGAAAAAGTTAATTATGGTTCAGCACAGTAATGCGCTGCTTACTGTGCACACTTCATTTTAACGCCGCGAGGTTTCGCAGACTTGTGATGTCGCGTAACAAGGAAGCGATTTTATGGCACACCGAAAATTTTTGACGAAGGCTAGCGAAGAGCGAACTACCAATGAAAATATTTTATTACTTTTTACGCCGTCATACGTAAGTGGAAATTACGTGGTGGATCACTTACGCGCCATTGGTGGCGTCATGTTACGAGCAGGTGCTGCGAGCATGACCCACAAAATTTCGTCCAATTATTAACAGCAAACGACTTATACGGATGGAAACAATGCGGGATACTTTAACGTTTTTATCACCCACATTTTTTTTTCAAAGAAAATTTGAGCTCACACAGATTACGTAGGCTATTTGGTTCGAGGAGCCGGTGGGGAGGAGTAAAGGGCCAATTCACCGCTTTCCCATCCGTCCCCTACCCCAACTGGGAAAAGTAGGATGGCGAGGAACGACACCTAGTTCATAAATTCGTAGTCATTTATAATTTTATAACGATACACAAACAGCTCAACGTAGTTTCCATAAATATTAATCGACTGAACTTGGTCTTCTTCTTTAGAAATGCGTTATATTAGAGGGCTATAACAGTAAATAAATTGGCACTCGGCTTATCCTGAAGACTTCCGCGAAGTACTTTTTTTTTTCAAGCACATGTTTTGTCTAATAAGAGAGAATTTAAGGTACCAGAGTCATAGCACATTCTTCATACTCATCGTATTCACAACACCAAACTGAGACTGTGAAATTTGCAGATGAAATACTGAGATGAAGAACAGGTGAAATGTGGCTGTACTTTTTAAACTTCACGGTAATATTTCCAAAATGTTATTAAAGCAATACTGTGTTGTCGCGGTATAGGACTGCCCAGCCTGCACAATCTGTTTGTGCAGATTCTTCCTTGATTTAAAACAAACAGTCTTGAAAAGCAAATCATCGAATTATCTATATGCATGGAAAAAATCACGTCAAGTTCAGAGAAAATGTGGTTCTCTCTCTCTCTCTCTCTCTCTCTCTCTCTCTCTCTATATATATATATATATATATATATATATATATATATATATATATATATATATATATATATATATATATATATATATATATATATATAGATATATATATAGATATACAAGCCCCCCCCCCCCACTCGCGAGCGAGTTGGTACGCCACTGCAGACATTTCATTCGAATAAAGCAAAATTGGTAGCAGTTAATAAATTTTCAAGCGAACATTTTTGTGCATAGGCGTTTAGTGCTACGTTATATACATATATTATAACAAATTTGCGATTGTATTGAAGTATCTTAAGGTACAATTGAAATGTATCGTATTGGATACAGTCATTGTTGTGGTATCTTGTATTTGTATCTCAAATACTCCTTGCCGGAGTATCTTGTACCGTATCGCGATACAATCTCAAAGTATCTTTGGCCAGCCCTGATTCGGAAACATGATGCCAGTAATAAGATTAGTGTTTGGCTAATCGCACGATGGGTGCTTGCAGCTAAAACACATATCGTAATACTTAGTGAAATAATGTGATTACGATAAGACACCGCTATGTTGAAAGCTTTAACATTTAACGCACCAAGGCGCATTAAACTCAGCTTTAATGAATGCCAACACATTAAATGACAACACCGACATTAAATAAAAGTTCAAATTCGGGAATATTGTTTGTTTAGCAAGAACAAAAATCGTCCTCAGCGACACCAAAAGCCCGTCAGCCCCCTTTTTCTCGAGATATGCTTCATATTTTATTTATTTATTTATTTATTTATTTATTTATTTATTTATTTATTTATTTATTTAATACACAATAAAAATAAGTGTTCGCAGCACGTGAGGATAAACGCACAAAAGCACGATAACGGGATATTCCGAGGTTGTCCTCGACGCATCGATGTTCCACAGAACCACCTTCAAACGCGATATGTCACGTTAGAGTTTCCCGGTTGCTTTTTGAGTTGAGGCTTTCTGCCGTTCTTTTCTGGTAAGCATGCTTTCACGTTAGTAGAAAAATCTTAGCAACCCGTTTCCCCTTCCTTTATCACTGCTGATTCTATTTGAGTGCACTGTAGTTGTCCTTCACACCCATTTGATGAAGGTACATTGACAATCGTTCCACTACATCTTGCTAATTCAAGTGGAAATTGTAAACAGGGTGGGGGGGGGGGTTCATGAGACTGATAGAGATCTAATGGTAATTAACTGGTAATCAGAGGTTGATAAAGATGATGATCACGACACATAATGCCGCAGTATATCTGCAAATATAAATTATTTCTGATGCATTGACTGATATGGAGACACACCTGTGTCAAGGAAGGTTCAGTGTGGTATGACGTCGAGGCGAAAATTCTGCTACAGGCATTATTCTTTTTCGGCAGTGTTTAGGGTCGGCGAACTTTTAATAATCAGTGCTCTTATATGAACCCTGTCTAGGCTACGGCACTCTTTCTGACTATTGGCAACAATTTATTGCGAGAAATGAACAGAACACATTTCCGTAGCGCACCCAGAAGTACCCACGATGGAATATTCACTCCATTTAAACATGTGTCTACAATAACCAGAGCTAGTTGAACAAACCATTACAAATACCGAGAGCTTAGGCTGTGACGCGGTTGCCTCGCACAACGGAATTCCGTCCGGTGCCTAATGATATGTGACCATTGAAGTAGACGTGCCTACCTTCAAGGGGACATCAATCTGAGGCTGGACGACACCGCAGCTGCCTGCGCTTTCTTCACAAACTAGGCTAGCTAAATGAAAGGAAAGACCGCGCCATCCCATGCCGAGGAATGCACGAAGTGTAGAAAACCAAGACATTGGCAACAAAACCCACTTTCATTCAGAATGACCCGTCAGTGCGGAAAGCAGATACGCCTCCTCGCTTTCCTGCTTCGCCCGTGGCGCGCTGGTTGCGTCTTGTCGGGTGCGGCGTATATAAGCTCTCTACGACGCTCTGCCTCCACAGACGGACCGAAGCGAGCTCAGTAACAGCGACGAGTAGAGGCTGTACCTGTGTGTGTAGACATGGATATAATCACCAAGGTAAGTCACACTGCGAACAGTCAGTCAAATCTGATAACATGAAGTATGTATAGTGGATAATCTACAACTACACTGTCGAATCACCGAAGAAATGTATTAAAGAACGACGCATAACTACCTAAGCTATGTAAACCGGCCTTCTTTTGAATAAATAATCGAGTTTAGTTGTAACGGGACATGATATAGATCAGTGACTACATTCTTAATCAAGTCCCGTTTAAAATGCCAGATATAGCCAAGAAACCAGATATTTTTCGTGTAGTTTCCTCGATATAGCCAGCATTTACCACGGACTTGATTAAGAGTGTAGTGGTTTCCCTAATAATGTTTGAACAGCGAGTGCTTAGCCTGATTACCTGTGTGAATGATAGGTGTGGTATTACAACCAAAGTTTTCACTATTATAAAGGCACATTCGCATATATGTATTCGCTATTTAAAAGGATTAGCTTAGATCGTCAATGCTAACTGTCGATGTCGATAGTTGAGGTGAGTTTCAAGCGAAAAAATGAAAGCAGCTTGGAGCAGCAGGGAGCTCGCAGGGCAGCCTGTCACAATGACAAAAGTAGTGGAGATCGACTGTCATAGCTTTGATGTGGAGTCACAGCAGGAATTTGCGGTATTTCAAATATGACGTTTCCTAAAATTGGGGTAGACAAGTTGCGCAGATAAGACGGTTAATCGCCTTTTCGTCTCAGGGTGAAAGGCGTACAGTTGGGCTGTTTAACCCCACTGAATGAAGCAGTTAGCGTCTCATATTAATTGGCGAAATTATCGTTGTCACTAATATTTCCGTAAGAAATGACTTCTGGTCACACGTGCGGAAGTTAATATTTGTCACTCTCTCTGTGTTGTTAAAAGTAGCGTTCTTCTCAAAGGATAGACGGTTGGGCGAGTTGGTAATTCATTCTAGAAACAAATAGCGCGAAAAAAACGTGGGACTAGTCCTGTTGCTTTCTTCTACTAGTCCCACGTTTTTTTTTCGCGCTATTTGTTTCTAGAATCTTCTCAAAGGTGCCGAATGCTACAAACACTCAAGAAATTCTTATTTGCGCGTAATATATCAACTCGCATCGCAAGCTAGCCGACGGATACGGGATGCTTAATACCCGTTGGCGATAACCTTCCCAACTGGTTCATTTATTTGCATTCTTTCTTGATGCCCCAAAGGCTGTCCTGTTTCTCGTCACCATCTCTGGAGTCTACTCCGAAGCGCGTTATGGCCAGGGTGGAGGCTATGGTGGCTCCGCTGGAGGCGCCTCCGGGGTACGTTACGTATTCACTTATACTAGTGCTGTCCTTCGGTTGTGCAAGAAGAAACTGTTATTTAGAACTACACGAGCAGTGTTATCCCAAACAACACAGAAATAGAGATATTTATTTAAACTCCATTGAAATCGCGAGAGTAATGAACGCAAAAGGAGAATTTTTAAAAGAAACACGCGCACAAAGAAGCAGTGCTCAGCAGCATTTGTTCTGTGTGTGCGTGTTTCCTTTAGTTCGCGTGCTTCGTGCTAGATAACCGTGCAAAACTGCGTACCATCTTGTTCAAACCACAGTGCTCCTCAAGGAAATGAAATTAGACTTCAATTTCAGAAGGAGTGGGAGCGAGTAAAAGCTCGAAAGTAGATTTACACACGTCCCTGCCCACTGTGTTCTTGTACAGCTGATGAATAGAACGTGTCATGACTTCATAAGATTTGTGGTTCGGTTAAATATAATGAACACAAGCGGTAGACTTGTCGCAAAGATAAGCAATTCACACACTTCTCTAGTTCTGTAGAAATGACCACGTAAATTTAAGCAACTGAAGCCTGTGAGACAGTACGAATACATAAAGGACCAGGTGTATATATCATTCTCAGATCACCACTGCAAGTATCTTGATTTCATTGCTAGAGTGACAAAACGGGTGAAGTCATTCTTAATGCCATGTATTTAGTGTGTGCGAAACAATGTAGGATCTGGATTGCATATGGCAGTTCGCTCGCCTAATTCGTATTTGCCATCGATCTTTATTTCTGGCATGCGGTATACTTTAGTTGCCAAGTCTCTTTCTGAGTTGAGGAATGAGTGTATATTCTGCTTGACAGCGAATTTAAAACACATGTTCTCTTGTTATATAGGTTATAATGTACAAACAACATTCTAGCGTTCTCGTTACTTTATCCGGCAACTGACCCGAATGTTGATGGAGGCGAAATGCCAGAGTTCGTTGTACCGTGCGATGCCAGTGCACGTCAACAAACACCAGATAGTCGAACTTTCCGGAGCCCCCCCCCCCCCCCCCCACCGACGGCGTGCAACGTAATATTAGCGTAGATTTGGTACGTAAAACCCCAGATATTATTGTTGTCGCTATCAGGTAAGTTGGCGATTTGTCTTACAGTCTTTTCTTCTCTATTTTGCAGCCGACATAACTCACTTATATGAGCAGCACACGTTGTGCGAGTCGGGGACTAGTCAGACACAAAATAATTGCAGAGCACAGTTTTAAGTCTCTGGCAATCACGCCAAGAGCCAGGAGCATCAAGGTAGCCTTTCTCTCAGTGAAACACAAGTGTTCTTTTCTCTGCTAAAGACGTGACAAAGTTGATGCCCATTAAGTTTCTGTTCAAGCGCAGGCTTCGCCGCCTCTACCTACACGGGCAAATAAAGCCAGCGCTGCAGCTTATCTCTCAGACTACTCTGATTTTATTTTTGTTTTCCCAGGCTCCTCAGCCGTACAGTTTCGGATACGACACCACTGACGAGTTTGGCACCCAGTTGTTCCACAAGGAGCAAGGCGACGCCAGCAACACCAAGACCGGCTCATACGGTTATCGGGACGCCAACGGACTTTATCGGACGGTCACGTACGTCGCCGATGCCAACGGATTTCGAGCTACCGTAGACACCAATGAGCCCGGAACATTGCCAGGATCGAGCGCTGACGCCGTATTTAACGCAAAGCCTGTCGCTGCGGGCGCCGGGGCAGCAGGTGCAGGAAAAGTGGTTCCTGGCCGTTACACTGGATCGAGACCAGCCGCTGGCGGATTCGGAGGCGCCGGAGGAGCCGGAGGACCTTGGGCTGGATGAATACTCAGCGCTAAATACAAGCGCTTGCTCGAGTACAGCGCAGTGGCAGCGCTTGCTTAGCACCGTGTGTACAAAGGAATGCAAAGAAAGGAAAAGAGTTATGGCGGTGAATAGTGTAATAAAATGATTATATCAATTAAACGGCCCCTTTATTCCACATATTAAACGGATCGACGTCCGATCTGTATGGGTGCACATATTGTCACAACAAACTGTGCACCCTGAGAGAGCTGCTTTCGCTGCTGCGTACTCATACAACCCAAACTTTGGGGTAGGCGTCCGGGTGTACCTGCAATCTTTAACAAAATTCAACTAATTGTACAGGAAGGCAGATGACCAAAGCGAAAAGGAAGCTACGCTGATTGCGAAAGCATTACTAAAAGATCTTTACAAATGTGTGAGTGTTTGAAGGAAAGATGTAGGCCTATCTCGCATGCAGTACAATATAGCACAATATGTTAATGCATGAGAGATAACTCGAAAATAAGAAGGGACTTCGCAAATTTAAGTCTTATATATATATATAGGAAACAGGTATACGCTTCTAAAAATCGCTTTATTTGTCGACGTTTCAATCGGCGACCGATCTTCATCAAGGCGAAATTTATCAGGCTTCGATGCGCTTTTATATCGCCGTCCTCCGAGCCGAGAGAGAGAACAAAAGGAAAAGAAAAAGAAAAAAAGCTAAAATAAAAGATATTTAATAATAACATTGAGGAAAAAGAGAACAGAGTCGCAAACAGACCACGGGCACATACTTGGATATACGGACATATATATATATATATATATATATATCGAGAGAGAGAGAGAGAGAGAGAGATAGGGCGTGCCTTCGTCAGGCACGCCCTTTCTCGACAAACCCGACGAAGGCAGACCCTCCTGCCGAAATTTGGGAGAAGAATTAAAAATTTCGTATGTTCGTCCGTCATTTCTCTACGCACACACACACACACATATTATATATATATATATATATATATATATATATATATATATATATATATATATATATATATATATATATATATATATATATATATATATATATATATATATATGTCAAGTTGCTCATTTCTAGAACTTTGAAATCTCCCGAAAATTCCTATTAAGATTAAAGCCTTCGACGGCTAATGAGAATCGTCCCGAAAAACTCGGCGTGTGGTACAAAGAGTCACATGCCCACCCAGGCACCTCGTAAATCGAGGCGCGCGAGCTGCGCGTCCGGTTCGTGTTTGCGGCGCTCGCGTGGCTAAAAAAAAGGCGCTGATGGCACGATGCAATATGCTCGGCAAAGTAGGCACACAGGGCGGCTTTCACTTTCGAGTCGTCGTAGTCCTGTTAGTTTTACAGAGAATCTGTTACGCTTTTCGGTATGCCGTTACGCGATCGCAAAAGTTATCATGACCGCGAATGGCCTCTACCTCTGTTGCTCGTGCAACTAGATAACTCGACCGGCGCTCGCTTTCTTCGTCCTCTCCTGCGTCTTGTGCTTCGCTACCGGAGCATGCGCGGCCGGCACTCGCTCTCCCGCTGCGCCGATTTGTCCGGCGTGGGATGCAATAACTCAGATAGACGAGAGAACAAATACGCAGAGACAGAAAGAAAAAGAGATAGCGAGGAAAAAGATTTTAAGAAACAAAATGAGAGAAAACAAGGAAATAAAGAAAAAGGAATGCACAGAGAGAGAGAGAGAGAGAGAAGGAAGCAGACAAAACGAGAGAGAAAAGACAGAGAGCACGAGGGAGAGGAAAAGAAAGTTAGAAAAAGAAAAGAGAGAGTGAAGAAGAGACAGAAAGAAAGAGGAAGCGAGAAGCGAGAGGTAGAAAGAAGAGAAAGTGAAAAAAAGATAGTAGCAGCGAGAAACAGATAGCAAAAGATAGTCGTAGAGAGAAAGAAAGAACTAGAAAGAAACAGAGACAATAAAGATATAGAAAACACAGAATGAAGGAGAGAAAAATATAAAGAGAAACAAGGGACACCGTCGACCTCCGCTGTTCCTTCAGGCTTGGCACCACTAGTGCGGCGGTGCCTCAGTTTTATTAGCTGAATCAGTAGGAGCACTCTGGGAACATTCCGATGTGACTTTTTGAACTAGTTGGTTAAATGTATGAAAAGGTTTCATAGCGCTAGCAGTCCCGTTTTGTCTTCCTCGTCCCTGTCTTCTAGCGATATGATACCTTTCGATACATTCCGATGTTTTGCAGAGCGGTGCCAAGTAACGTCACAACCGTCAAGAAATGAGGTCTGCTTATATTCGCGGTACTCAGCTGTTTTCCATGCTTACTGTGCAGGCATTGACAAGTGAGTCGCACTCTCTTTAGGGCAATTGTGATTATCATGTAGGGCTGACAGTTGGACGAGTTGGTACGGATGCATTGTTAAGAAAACGGCGCGAAAGAGAAAAGTAGGGCAGCTAGGATGGCCAAGCCTGAACGAAGAGCGCAGCCAGGCGGCCTCCTTTGTGTTTCTTTATTTTCCTTTTTCCTTCGTCTTCTCTTTCTCTCTTTTTATTGTATCTCTATCTTGCGTCTTTATATTTCTTTCATTCTCGTACTCACTCATCCCATATTTCTTTCTCTCTCTCTTTCTCTACTTACCACTTCCTCCTTTTATCTCTCACTTTTTCCTTGTTTCTCTTTCCTTGGCACTCTACGCTCTTATTTTCATCTTTTAATGCCCTTATTCACTTTATTTCTCTTTCATTTTTAACACGAAAGTGTTCTCTGCCGGGGTCCACCAAGGCTTTCATGACGCATTTCCGTCACGGAACTACGTCAGCAAAATAAGCGCCATCAAATGGCAAAGAAAAAAAAACTAGGATAAAAAAAGCGAGCCGTTGCTACCGCCATCCCATTTGGCTCGTTTCCAATAGAAGTGTAATTTCGTCAATGCTTTAACACACTGTGAGGTGGTGGCTTTAGCACAAGCCTCGTTCATAGCATCCATTCATATCGAAGAATGGCTCTCCGACGGTCGCCTGGCTGTCGCACCGCATTCCCTGCTCGCCCTGTGAGAAGTAACGGCCAGGCTAGAGGGAAGACACACCGCTTTGAAGGAGTGCATATCGAGTATCGGTGTTTACTATGTGCTTGTTGATGCTATATTTGCTCAACATTCACCATATGCAGTGTCCATGTATATGTTAACTTGAGCTACCGCAAGGGTTAAATCACGATCATGGGCGTTAGTCGTCGGAACGGACATGCGCCACTAGGCGTCAACGTGAGTGCGTCCAGTTCAAGCGGTGTTAAACAACAGTAGACATTGTGAAAGCTCTCCATATAGCAATGCACTTAAACAAACAACTTCTGTGACGTTATGTTTCACTTTCGTGTATACCGATTCCTATGAAAGAGGGATCAGTCATCTTTTTTCCCTGTTTCTCTCTATCGCCTTCTTTCTCTCTCTGTCTATGTTTTTTGTCTTTTTGTCTTTTATATATTTATTTCATTCATTTCTATTTATTTTTCTTCATCTTTCTCCCTGCCGCTTTCTTTCTATCTCTTCCATTTCTCTCTCTCTCACACGAGTCTGTATTCGTCTCACACTCGCACCTGCTGTACACGGTAGCGGCCTTGCCCAATTCCTGTGGAGCATACCCACCTGAGGAGACTTGCACAACGGAGCGGAAGTTGCCGATTGCTTTAGCAGCTTCACCGCGAAGAGAAGGAAGAGAGCGCTGGGTGAATCCCCCACAGTGGGTGTGAGCCAAAGTTGCAGGTGAACAAGAACAAGAACAAGAACATGATGAAGACGGCAGTTTTTCACGAAGGAGCATTAATTACCGACACCTTAAAAATCTTCGTTGCTAAGAAACGAAAAGTGTACCCGCGGTAAGAGTACTTTACTTTTTACAGCGAAAGCTGTTATGAGATCATTTCACCGGCCGTTTTTGGTGCCGTAGTTGTCCGCCGCCGCCGCCGCCGCCGCCGGTGTCCGTAACCAGTATCGCTCGAAATAAGAAAAAAACTAAATAAGAAAAAAATTCCAGGATGGAACGAGGTTCGAACCTGGGCCCTCTGCGTGGGAGCCCAGTATTCAACCTCTGAGCCATGCCGGTGCTTGAAACTGCTTTGCAAAAAGGTCCTATACAGGCTTCATGTCGGGAAGGAACCACATTAGCATATGCAATATAGCGTGGTAAAAGAGTAGAATAAGCACCAAGCGTCGCACAACGCGATTTCTGTAACCAGGCGTCACACAATGCGAATTGCGCAACGAGTAGGTTGTTGAATGGTTCCAACCCATTACAAAGAGCTCTGCCATAATTCTTCATCGTCATCACGCACAGCATCAACAAAGTGCGCATAATGCCTTACATGCGTTTAGCAGGTACCACGGCTGTCTGTAGAATGACGAAAAATGGCACAGTGCCTACTGCCCTACTTCTCAAAAATTACAATGATTTATAGCGTAGTGGGTTCCTCGCAAGTGCACTTCTGTTGGTTGCCAAGGAAGCCCATAAGGCTCCCATGATCCATTTCCTCAGGGTCTCAATAAAGTCAATTCTCTCTCTCTCTCTCGCTCTACGTTTATCCGGTTAAAGTGTGTTATAAAGCGTGGTGGGACAGTTAAATAACGACCGGGCGTCACACAATATGCATTACGTAACTAGTGGGTCGTTTAAAGCTTCCAACCCATTACAAAGGGCGCAACCATGATTATTCATCGTCATCGACCGCCGCATCAACAAACTGATATAATCGCTTACATATGGTACCTCGCTTCTCCGCAGAACAACGAATAATGTCGTGCTGGGTGCTTCCCAACTTCCCAAAAATTACGCTTTGTGGCGTAGTGGGTACGTTGCTAATGTACCTGTATTAGTAGCCACAGGAGAGTTTATAACGGACTCTAGAAATGCCGCTCTTCCAGCTTTCGCTGTGACTGTGCTGCGCTTTCCGCGCAGGCCTGGCGTTTTTTCTCTGTAGCGCGTTTTTTTTTTAATAACGCGTGATCATGAACGGCGCTAACTACTGCGGCATTACCACAACATGTGCCTAACTCCTCCGAAAAACGAGCCCTTAAAAATTTTCACTTCTTTCCTCCGAAAAACAGTCGCTTAAGCCGTTGCGCTGAGATATCTCCAACAGCAACCCACAGTACCCTCTGAAGTCGTCCGCTCTGATGCGCAGGATTACAAACGCCACCCAAATTAATGTAACGTTTACATTTACTGTGTTCCGCTCAGACTGCTGCACGGAAACAGCGACACATCAGCTCCGTAAGAATGCCTGCGTACTGTAAGTGTTACTTGCGCTCAAGCTTTGGCTAAACTCTGATCCAAGGCGTTTCGATAAAAACTTTTAAACTTTTATCAAGAAGCATGGACAAAACTCAGTTGACCGTGACGCTGCGTCCACTTGGTTTGGTGGATTTCGCAGCGAGTCTCATTACGTATTACATGTTACGTATTCGACGCGGGTATTAGGCGTGCGTCTTCACGAGCGGAACAGCACGAGTCCGCGACAGGGGCAGCGTAAATGGAATCCGTGCGCCGAGGGCATCTGTTGTAATCGAAGCAATACATTTTTTAGAACAACGCAAAAAATGAAAATTCAGACAGGGTAAAACATAGTTCCAAGTCCTAATAATGGGTACAATGGCGTAGTGATTTATAAATTACGCTTGAAATATGACGTACACAAAAAGCAGACTTGTAGCCTAGCGGACCTCTTAAATCACGAGAAATAGAACACTGGATGCGAAGCTCTTCTTCCTTTTTTGCACCATCGGGTGTGTTTTTTTCATTAGCAATGCCACATATTTTAGGCAGTCTCATTAATGGTAAAATTAATCTCCCTGTAACACTGGCCAACAGCGTGGGAAAGAAACAAATGCTACATTGAACACTACAAGATTTATCTGCATGGCTAGTTAGTTCACCGTTCATGAAAAGATAATCATCTTGATCTCACTACGTATGTGCAGCAGCATAGTTTCGGTCAACGCTTATCTAAAGCATTGTTCTCTGATGTAATAGGCCCACATGATAACGTACTACAAGACACTATTGTGGCGTCGTGTGTTTTTAGGTGGATTGCTAGCTACCTGGCGTTGAGATCATTGTTTGCTCTCTCCGGGGGCGCAAACGTGGGGCACCAGACCTGCCGAGGCGTTCAAGACGTTGTACTACGCCCCGCATTATTCCATCTTGCTCTGATTGAAGTTCTCTCTACCCCGCAAGTGCCATCAGTAGACCAATACGCAGATAGTTTCAGTTTTTGAGATATAGTCTGCCTGTACTGACGAACACTTGCAGGACAAATCGCGCTCTCCACGCTGAACAAGATCAAACGCTCTGACTTTGCCATGATTTCCCAAAGTGAGCGTCAATAGTCACGACGATTACTATCGCCAGAGAACAACCGATACAGACGCGCATTGTGGCGGAAGTCTCGAGAGGCCACGTCATACTGTAGACATCTTAACAGCGCAAAGCCAAATCACACAAAAAAGTGGCAAGTAAACAGGATGGGGGCTGAAAATTTCCGAGATCACTGCCGCAGGTGCTCTTGAATGCCTGACCTTCAGAGCACCCACATTTTGCGCAGCTTTGCTACTTAGCAAGCTCAAGAAATCTATGAGCCTTTCTGCATCAGTCTTGAATCAAATAAATGCTTGAGTACGCCTTCACTAGCTTTGCAACCAAAGAAAATGCTTATCTTAAGCTCTAAAGCCAGACTGCAGTTATCTATGTCAGCAGCACCGTCTGCGCCTCTTTGTACACTCTAAAAAAAGAGTATGCGTGACCCTTTTCGGAGAGTTCTGACTTGTGACGTATAGGACCCTCTTTAAATAGTCACGGTGACTCTCTTGGTGGGTCAGGGTCGGCCCGCTCTAGGAGAGTCCCCTGACCATCTAGGAACAGTGGAAAGACTCTGATCCGGAGGATCACGTTACCACCTATAGGGAGTCATACGACTCTTGCCGGTAACGCTCCTACGGGGGTCAAGAGACCCACACCGAAGCATCAAGCGACTCCACAATTATTTCAAGCTACTCTTTTGACCCTTGCTCTACTTTTGCGCGACTACTGTTGAAAATTGTGGAGTATTCATTTTAAGCAAGTCCAATAATACATGCCGTTCTGCCCAGCGACTGCAAAAAATAGTTCAGTTTTAGCATCATTTTAATAAAACTCGTCAAAACAGCACATATTTTCCAGCAAAGTTATATAGAAAGCGCGAAAAGATGGTCTGTGATTTTCAATTAAGAAGTTTGGGTATTCCTCATTTACATGCTTCTATGAGTATAGCCTACGAAAATGTGTGACCGTGATGTGCACAGTGTCATATGATGCTAAATAAACAGCAGAAATCGCCATCATGTTTCCATATTTATTCCTTATGATTAAGAATAAATCAAAAAGTGGC
Source organism: Rhipicephalus sanguineus (assembly GCF_013339695.2). Classification (NCBI taxonomy): domain Eukaryota; kingdom Metazoa; phylum Arthropoda; class Arachnida; order Ixodida; family Ixodidae; genus Rhipicephalus; species Rhipicephalus sanguineus. The sequence continues at coordinate 27,721,317 of NC_051178.1, forward strand.
GACAGCTTGAGGCATCAGACTTGTGGCTTGCTAGGGTGTCGCTCCTGTCCAGCGTGAGCACCATGAAAAACGGTATCTGAAAAGCAGAACGTGATATTACGATGAGAAAATGAAATTGCAGGAAAGGTTTACAAAACCTACACAATAAGTGGTTCACGCAGACATAATAAAGGCTAACAACAAAACAACAAAGCACATCCTCCGGCAGTCAGGGGCATGCCGTGAGCGGTTATTGACTGCATGTTTTACAAACGTAACCCATCCTTAAATACTGACATAAACAGATGCAAGTACGAGGGCCCGATCAACACCCAGCGCGTGCGTACGCAGTCTACGTCGAGATCAGACATGTCATATGCTAGAATTAGCGCACATAACTCCCACAATCGCGTACACTCGCTCGATTCTGTTATAACGCCCAACGTCATCGCAGTGCATGCAAACCAAGAAAACAGCAAACAGAAACGAGAGAAAACAGTACACGGCGGCGGCCGCAACAACGCGCGCCGTCGAAAGTCTAGAGCTTTTTCACTTTACCAGCGAGGCGTGTCCAACTTGAATGACTACCACGTACGTTCTGGAAGCCACCGTACTATATCTGCACCTCAAACTATCGTCTTTAATCCAACAAAAACCATTATATATAGTGCGTCTGAGCGTTCTGTACACAGGCTTTTCTTTCACGTTGCCACGCGCGGAAGCATGCTGCACACTCAAGGTCAATGGAAATGTTATTATCAAGTAGGCTAAAATGCATCTCAAAACGACATCTTGCACCTTCAGTAGTGCACACACAACGTGCGATCAACAAGAAATGACCCTCGATAATTGTTTGCATCGCTCACTTTATGGGAGCTTGTACAGCAACGCGCATAACGGCGGTAACTCGTTAACTGACAGCTTTAGTTGGGCATCCGCAACAGCCCCGCGGACGCAGGCTGCTGTTGGAAATGGCTGGCAGATAACTTCAGCAAGGCTGCTGCGGACGCCCAGCTAAAGCTGTATAATATGTTCCTACGAAAGCAGTGCACTCACTGTTAACTGGCGCCCGTTGTCGGTGTCCGCAGCTTCATGAATATTCCGCCCTCCAAGCGTCACTTCGTGCACGGAGCCGGCGTCAACACCACCGAAGACGCGCAACCAACGCAACCACGCAACGCATTCCATAGACGAGGAGACTGAGACGACTGAGAGAGGAGAGTGGCGCGCCACCCCAGCGCGAACCCCGTCTGCGTCGGCGAGCAAGGCGCCACAACGGCGCCAAAGGGCAAGCGCACGATATGTACGGCGTATACGGCGGTTCTTCCGTATACCGAAGCCAATCGAAGCGCGCTTCAGGAGGGTCCAATGACTCCTTCCAAAATGCTAACTCTTTTTCTCTGCCTGTACCTTCCAAAAGGGGTCAGATGGACACCTGAAGAGAGTCACGGTTCCATGACCCTCTTTTGACTCTCTTTTTTCTTAGAGCATAGGTTCTGCGCATGTATGTGCATTGCCATTGTTTCACGTCAGTAAATTTTCAAGTGTTGGCTACCGCACGTCCTGTTTGCGTCTCTCTTCCTTGTGTCATTGTTGCTTTGCACCGTTAAGATGTATGAGTTCAGTTACTACCAACTAGCCCTAATTTCTGCGTTGAACAGTCACATCAGACACTTCTCTCGAGCCCATTCTCACCATCTTGCAAGGGCGAAGGCAATCTTGAAATTTTTACGGACAGCAGACTTGCATGAGCGGCTGTAGACTGATAGCGACGCCGTATACCGCACAAGACTAACGTCTGCCACGCTGCCTCTCTCTCTCACCTATTGTTTTTTCTCTTCTGCCCCATTGTTTTCAAACCGTGAAGGGTAGCATACCGATTAATATGAACGGGTGAACGTTCCTACCTCTCTCCTCCTTTCTTCCATTCCTTCCCAGTTCTTCAACTTTGGGATAATGCACGGAAAGCGTGAAACTTGCTGTCAGCCTGAAAATAGTAGTCATAATGACAGACAACTCACGAGAAATGGTTCATTTGAACGTCTGATGACTAAAGACTGGTATATGGGAGTGCCATAATAGGATACCCCTCCGAAACAATGTGTCCAGAAAAGGTTCCGAAGACGCAATTGCTAAATAAAATCATACCGTTCATTTACCACTTTTTGTATGTGTAAGTAGGGATGCAGTGACTGGGTAAGGTACACACGATAGCAGCCTTGCCAATTTGGCTGCATGATCTTGCATTATCGGTGCCCCTGCACGATCGAAGACAATAGGAGACAACAGGCAATGCCTCCACTTGAACATTTACTGCCGACTGAGCGATCAAAGTAGGGTAGGCGCAGTTTAGGGCCTGTTGACAACGACAAAATAATGCCAGAAAAAACGAAAAAAATTAGAACTGTAATTTAAAGAACACTTAACAAGAAAGTAAACTACAGTGACTCCTCTTTCTCTAAATGCACATCATGCACAGTGTATTTAGTTAACGTACGTCTAACAATCGTAAATATACTTCAGATTTTATACTACATCCCATGCGAACAAAAATACGTATGCGAGCATATTCCTGCCACTTCATTCCAGCATTCGTGAAACCAAGGCTCGTGCAGAGAACAAACACAACGAAATTTCGTGTGCGTCTCTAATTTGTTGAAAGCGCCTGCCAAAACAAAAGTGGCCTCCTCTCTCCCAGCAGCCCGCATAACATTGAAGATGGCCCACAAACGAAATAATGCTCCATATAGTAGGGTAAAGAGCCGTTGCGTGTGAAGTTTTTCAAAGCAGCATAGTGAAAGTTGGTTTTATCCAGACGCGCTAGCTTCTGATGCATGTTGTTCTCCATTGCTCGACGTCCTCTTGTTTCGGCAAACGACTAAACGATCATTTGCGCTTTTTTGACCGCACACACATTGCACAGCAAAATCTTCTAGCAATCGCACTTTTTTTTTCTATTTCGCGCTTGTGCGCGGCGGCATGGCCACAACTCAGCACTATGCAGTAGCTTCTCGGCGAGCCTCAATGTGTGAACTTGTTTAGCTTCAAGGTTGAAACTAGATAAGATTTTACCATGCGTGCCGACTGGGTGGCGAGCTTGGAATGCTCGAGTTTTTTTTTTTTACCAGGAACAAACTGAAGCAAATGTGGAAATTTGTTGACGTGTTTGTTTTCCTTGTTTGTTAGTCAGGTGTGTCACATGGTTCGCTCAGTGTAGAGCATAACATCGCGGTCACGCAATAATAAACCCAGCTGGAAATTAGCGCTCACGCTGTTGTCTTGTGCTCCCTTCTACAGTTACTTTTGTTTCCATTTACTTTGAGATGCGCTAAAATGATACGAACTCGCCCAAACTGCTGCTCTTGTGCACAATTTGAGTCGCGAACTCATCTCGGTCATAACGCCATGTCATGAGAAGCGAATTTTATATCTCAATATGCCACTTAACGAATCTATATATATATACATATATATATATATATATATATATATATATATATATATATATATACATATATATATATATATATATATATATATATATATATATATATATATATATATATATATATATATATATATATATATATATATATATATATATATATATATATGTCAATGTAAGTGAGAAATTAACAAGCATGACGTTAAAAATGAGGCGGAAACTACCCTTGCAACAAGTGAGTCCACAGCAAAAGGAATATCTGGAATACTTCTTATATCTTATTTGAAAACGAAAATGAGCCCACTCACTCACGGACTTCACAATGCGGCTCCAATTCTCACCAAAGTAAGCAGGAACTCACTTTTTATTTACAAGGAAGTTATCAATTTTTAATGTCGCATATGTGTGAATTTAAAGCGCATCAATTTATATCACCTTCAAGCAGAAATGTTTTGTAAGAATCGGCCTACGAGTTTCCTATCTGCCTCTCTTTATATGGCTGTCTCTCTCGATAAGGTTTTAAATAGGTACACCCGAGAAGCAATTTACCCGCACAGTTTTAGTTAGTATTATGCATCAGAAAGGTGAACAAAAGCATGTAGAACACGCAGCTCCGGCCGGTTTCCTTCCGCCTCTAAAAAACAAGGGCGCAGGAGCTCTCAGTATACGCCGGGCTTTGCTGCAGAGCTTTTGGACAGCTCTTGGTTTCTTTGGCTTGTGTTTATTTCTGCTAGCATTGTGTCGTGCAAGCAGCAAGCGATTCCCGACTGGGACAACAAAAAGGTCTGCTGCACGGACGGGGTGGTTCCCAGGTAAGTTTCCGGGCGAGCACCCACATCCAGTGCAAACGATCCCGAATAAGAGCGCATATAAAAAAAAAAACACCACATGGTGGAGTGAATTGGCCACCATGTCGTGCGCCATAAGGAATGACCTGCTGTGAGGTTTCTTTCAGGAATAAAGGCGTGTCCTGAAAGACACTATTTCCGGCTGGGTTGTGGACAAACGGCTGCACGTTAATCTCCCACTTTCACAATCGCAAGACTCTGGACAAAACCGACAGGAACAAAAACAGCACCGCACTTTGGCATTGTTGCGTATGGTGATTTTGTCGACGGATTAATAGATACGTACACCATCGGAGTGTCTAAGCGCAGACGAAAGAGCATAGCGAAGCCTGCACGAGGTGTGAGGTATAGTTACCTCGTATTTTATTACTTTTCTCAGTATCATTTCAGGAAAATAAAGAACCTCTAATTATCTAGCATTGCCCCCAATCGCTAACGATTCCTCATAAACTATTAACATATTTAAAAGCGAATGAGTGCGAGCCAATTGGTACGTATCAATAGTTAAAAACAGCACGAAATAGACACGGACAAGAATGCGCACAGGGCTAGCGCTGTATGCCAACTGCTGGGTTATTGTAAAAATGCGCAAATATGCATTGAAACGAAAACGAAAAACTCGGGGGAGGGAAACATATCAGCGTTTCTAACAGCACATGCGTCCAGCTGCACATTATCGTTTAGTCATAAGTGATCAGTTACTTCCAGCCTTGAGGAAGACAAGTCCACTTGTCGAAACTTCGGCTCGACCACCCAGCCCCTGATTACGGTATTTCAATAAAAAGATACGGAGATAGAAACACTGCTTCTCTGTTAGATAATTCGAAGGCGCGCTACCACATTCTTCATCTTTACACTTCATCGCGAAAGCCTCATAAACTTCACGTTCAGCCTGGTCCATGTATGTGCGCAGCACCCGGGTCGCATGAAAACGTGGTAGGCAGCCACACTTAGACAATTGAGGGCTTGGCCGGGTGCGCTGCCACGTGGACCTTACTTCTGCCAAAAGAGCCGCAGTCAACGAAGGCAGCAGGCTCTCCGGGTGGCCACTCTCATTTAGCCTCTGAATCTGCGACCCCTAGCCGGCGACGCCGAAAGTACGCAGATGTCGCAGCAGGTGCCCTCAGACGCGCCCATCCGCTCAGGCGGAGCAGGAGTTGGAAGTGACGGTGAAAATTCGACAGAGCTCGTTCAGCAGATTTCGCGCGTACTCGCGACCACGGAGTGGTCACGGTCTTCTGTCACAGCAAAATACTCACCACATGGCTCTAGGCAATTCTGAAGAGCAATTTAGTTTATGACACCGAGAAAACGCTTCCAGGAGTTCTTACTTGACTGTCACGCTTGCCACTAGACCGAAAGTATCTTTGCATTCCACACGGCACGTACCTTAACATACCAGCTCCGACAGGAGCTGTTGAGTTGCTCTGTTAAGGTGACCCCTCATGGTTTACGCATGCCTTGGAAGACTGGCTCTTCGGTTGTCCAACCCGTCAACTCTGACATGCTAGTTTATGGTCTTCCCTCCGTCGGACTGAACCGCTACTTGGATACCGGCATGTACCGCGTGAAGAAAGGCGACACAAACAGCCCGATGAAGCCACAGTCTTATGTACCATTTCAGGAGAAGGACCACTCCGATCTGGCTAAGAGCTACTGAGGTTTTAGAATCACACCCTCAAACGAGGACCACGATGGCGATGACGAAAAGAGCATACCTGCGTGCATAGGAGAACCACGTCACAACTTTGCCTACGACTTTATTACCATTGACAAGGCTAGTCCCCGCTTGACCAAATTCATAAACCGGTTTCCGTTCAAAGGTCACGTGGGCACACCTAGAGTCAACTATGAGTGCCAGTTTGGAAGTGACGCATGGCGAAAGATGGGCCCCACTTATACCGCGGGCAACGAGTTGTTAACTCGTACACATCTTGGCTTGCCTGCTGACGTTGTCACCTGCTGACACCACCAGCAACATGTCAAACTACGAATCGTACGAGCAGAAACCAGATACAAATATCAGCATGCGACTTCAACCCGACGATATGTACACTCGCAACGTGAGGTATGTAGACCGTATGGAAAATACTGACTTCACCAGAGGTTTAAAACCATGACGCATTCAACTATTCAACCGAGTATGAGTTTTGGGGTATTGGCAGTAAGCAAGACAAACAAAGACGACCCAGGCCGAACTGAAACTTTTCAAGACATTGCCGCCTTTTTTTCAAATTGACACAGAACTTATGGTTCACTCTGACGTAGACACCATAGTTGCCGACAGTGTTGCTTTACGCTCGAACGTGGGGCCTTACTTGCGTCACTGCAACAACAACATCAAAGCAAGTTACAACAGCCTCACACGTCACGGACCTGCAGTCAACCTTGCTCGCATGGAGTCCGAAGTTACCGAACACAAGGCAGAAGTGCAGAAGATTGCGCAAGCGCAAATTAATGCATCAAAAGACGCTGGAAGTGGACGCTCAGTGGCATTTTCCCCCAATGGGCTGTTCTGTTTCTGAGTTGTTTTCTGAGTGGAACTGCAACGACATACAAGGAAATTACGTGTTTAAAAAACGCCTTTGTTGTAGAATAGAAAAAAGCACATATATTCTACTGAACGACATGCAGGAGATTGAGAATAACGAACTAGTTTTCGCGTAATCGTAACCAGTTCATGACGGGTTTTTACACTAATCATAAATTGCTTGCAAGGCCGCCACGAGGGGTACATAAACAGCAGCTCAGAACTCACAGTCTTCAACAGGCTGTCCACTCGGGAGGACGTCAAGCGGACACTCAAGACGCCTTCGTTGAGACTTCTCACCCTTTTTCGGTTAGCTATGCTATACGCCGAGTTCTTTCATTTTTTTGCTTTTCAATAGAGACCATGGCAGAATCACGCAAACATGAGCTTGACGATCAAGAGACAGAAGACGAGGTACTCTTATTTTTCCACTTGGAATTATTTTTGGTGACGCCATCTTTATTACCAGGGACAAACTTCAAATTTTATTGGTTCGAACAACGAGAACGGTGTGACATTAATGAAACCCTGGCGGCATTTGCGGAACCTAATGCTAACATGGATTGTAGCAGATGGCAAAAGTTTACAATCCGCTCCACGCTAGGCAGTGCAGCTACAGTCAGTTCCAAAACGAAGAAAGCTTGTGCGCGATGTGTTTCCCGCTCGAGACGACGGAGAGGCTGAGAGAATTGTCACGACATTATCGGAGGATTCGAGCAAGGGCTCACCCAGTACGGAATCGCTGCCGTCGCACTCCACGCACGAGGAATTACACTCCCAAACGTCCAGTTCTTGAACGACTGCAGTTGGAGCAACGGCGCATGACGATGTGTTCTCTTCGCTGGCTTCGTCAGACGACGAAATAATTTGTCAATTTGGTCTACAAGTGCCAGTGCATGGGACCTCTACCATCTCATCAAGTATTTCAATAGTGACACTTAGCAAGAAGGGAAATCTGGGCTAGTTGGTTATAGTTCATTTTCGATTAGCTCACAGCGACGACACGAGCGCTGTGTCGTCGCATTCTTGGTCTCTGTCCTCGTCGTTTTTGCGCTGTGAGCTGATCGAAAAAGTGACACTAAGAAATACAAGCGCATAACGTAAACAGGAACTTAGGAAGAGAAGGACAAGCGCATATAAGGACAAGCGCGTATGCGCTTGTCCTTGTCTTCGTAATGTCCTGTTTAAGTTACGCGCTTGTATTTCTAAGTATTATGAATCACCAACTCGCCCAATCAGCCATTTCAATAGTGAGCCCCGTGTATTGGAATACATTAAAGTGGGAGGAAATGATTGGGGTCGCGACGTTAGAGATGCTGTTTTGGGACAACTCGAAGGTTCTGGACACGAGCCCGCGCGAGTTTTGGAAATACTACACCCGAAACTCCCGCATTCAGTTGCATGTGACGATGCCCATGGGGTTCAGACGAGAGGTGGAGACACTGACGAGGTACGCGCAAGAACGGGTGCAAAGTGCCGAAAACATTCAAAAGGAGCGTCGGAAGAATCCATCCACGATTGGCTACGCGAAAACCCCGCATCGCCGTTGATAAACACTGTACGCACCCCGAAGTGGCTGGCAGACCCGATGTTTCGGTTCATTCACCTGGAAGACAAGCGCCTCCAACGAGCTATCCATGTTTTTAATGACGAAATGTGCTCGTACACTACATTGGACTTGATTCAAATGTACCAGAACATCCAGCCTGTTTTTGATGGCACACACGGTGACCTCGCTATCTTTTACATGGATGTGCCCGCGTCGTTTGACGCCATCATGGAACTAATAAACTTTCAGTTTAATGGCATCCACGAGGAAGTGTCGGCCTTTGTAAACAACCTATATAGCCTGGTCGAGAAGGCGGTCCCCAAGAAAAACTGTATAGAGAGTGTGTCCGCTACAAATGCAGGAAAAAACTTTTTTTACCCTATTCTTTCCTTTTACATTATTCGCGATACGATCCGTACCTTTAACCGCTACAGTAGCTTTCCACTACAGGACACCGTGGGCCGTCGCATCCTGGTATGGAACGAGCCGAAGTGTGAGTCGTCTGCTTTTGGTACTGTCAGACAAATGTTTGGTGGTGACGTAGACTCGGTGGCGGTCAAGTACTCTGCTGATCAGACCATTTCCAGGATTCCCGTCGTTGTGCTCTCAAACAACGAGGTGTTTCCAGATGACGAGGCCTTCAACCACCGCATGTGGCGCTACAAGTGGCGAGCGTGTCCTCCACTAAAGAAATACGACAAGAAAATCCACCCGACGGCCTTGGTGCTCCTTTACGACACTTTTGTACTCGAAGAAACATACGCCGGCACGCGCCAACTTGATCAATAAACAACTTTGAACCTAACATCCTGAGTACTTGTTCAGTCAGTCAGTCAGTCAGTTCAGTCAGTTCAGCCTCTAAGATGTGGTGCCTCTAAGGTTGGAAGCACCACATCTGGTATTACATTGCCTCCGTGATCGGACCACCTTTGACCAAGCTATGATGTCATGTGAGGACGTCATCAGGTGACGATACGTGACCGTGACGTCATGATGACGTGAAATGACATCACACATTCTGCCTATCTGCGACGTCATCGTGACGTCATATTGTGGTGGAAGAGCTGGTTGTTCCCTGTACCCACCACGAAGCTCCTCAACGGCCGTATCATAGCGGGTCCGACTACGTCAGAGGTTGAAGGAACGTCGTCTTCACCGCCTGCCCCGCGCGTGACTTCCACCTACGTAGTCGTACCACCTGCTCGTTATCCTAGCGTATTTTCCGGACAGGATGGCGTTCACATTGACCAAAGGATCAACCTCTATGAACGGATCAGCGACAGCAATAGGTGGGACCCGACCCTTACGCTCACAAACGTACTTTTCTACCTGTATGGCCCACCGCGGGTGCAGTTGGTCTCCTAGGTAGAGAATGCTCGAAACCTCTACTCGCTATGCAATGTTTTCTTTCAAAAGCGCAAAAAGGGGGAAAGAGAAATCAGCATGATTTTCCACTCTGATGGGTCGTAGAATAAAATCAACATGGCATGCATACGACATAGGCTGATACCTAATCGAATGAAGCATTGGCGGCTTTTGCATCAATACTACAGAAAGTATTAAAAATGTGAGAAATAGGCGTACACGAGGCCATCACATGACGGTTTTTTTTCTTCCTTTGCAATACGGCACCAGAGGAGGAGAAAATGCATGATCCCTGCAAACAGGACAAGTAGACGACTAGAAGGCATGCGGCAGAGTCGTCATTCGCGTACACGGAACACGCCCACATGCAACCACTCGCGATGCTCGGAGTAGGACAAGCACACGCACAGAAAGCGCGTACTGCGGCTGCACCCTCGCGTATGACGTAATAGCGGGACTAAGAAAATGTACGCCCTGTACACAAAGGCGCCACAAATGTGCGGCGAAGACATCTGCAGACGGCGCTGCCACGCCGGTAATATGAACGGGAAGTTCGCGTTGACACCGTAAGGGCAGCGTTAATATGCAACGAGTGAAAAGTTTCGCCAGAGACGCGCAAAACTCGTTCACATTTCCTTTCAACGATTGCTATGTTGCTAGCGCTCAGAAAAAACAACGCCGGTGGAATTCCTTGCCCCTACAGACAAGATAAAACCTGCATTCATAGAGCTTGCTCAGGAGGCATTAGGAATTACAGACGCGTCAGCGAGGCCGCAGGTAGAGTGAACGCAGTTTTCAATGTGAACACCTCGGCGATAAATGCAAGCTCTTGAACTTTATCAAGAAAACTGCTCGGAAAACGTGGACGAAGAGAGACAGGAACAGCAATGCACTTGTGCTGTTCTTGTCTCCCTTCGTCCACGTTTTTCGCGCAGTCTTCTTGATAATGGAATACCATCTCATCTATTCCTCTAACTTTTTGTCATCACCATTGCCGTCGTCGTCATTATTATTATTATTATTATTATTATTATTATTATTATTATTATTATTATTATTATTATTATTATTATTATTATTATTATTATTATTATTATTATTGTTATTATTATTATTATTATTATTATTATTATTATAATACAATTATTATTATTATAATAATACGCTACAACGCCTGAATGACCCTTCGATGTGGCCCCTCGGATGCCTCTTCAAGCCATTTCGTGGGGAGCTGCGCGATGACATGCTTCATCCCTCTGAGCAAGTGACTGGAAACGAAAGTGCCGTGTAACGTAGACATATTCTACCAAAATGCTCGGGGTCTGCGTACCAAGACACTGGAGTTTTTCTCTAATGTTCTTTCGTCTTGTTTTCCTATTATCGCTATTTCTGAAACCTGGCTCGGCACTGAAATTCTCTCATCGGACTTTTTTCCCCCGACTTACACCACCTTCCGCCGTGACCGAGATTTCAGTGAAACCAAACAGAAAGGCGGTGGCGTGCTGATTGCCATTGACAATTCACTGAAATCCGTTAGACGGAAAGACCTAGAAACTATCGAAGAATCGATCTGGCTAGAAATCAACCTTGAGCGCCGTGAAAAATTGTTGATTGGATGCTTCTATTTACCGCCCAGCATTTCCCCTGCCTCGTTTCACGATGTCATGTCTTCTATTGAACTTGTGATATCTTCTCATAGTGGGCACAGAATTATTGTTCTTGGGGATTTCAATGCACCTGGAATTGACTGGAGCACGCTTACCTTTTCTCATTACAATCATTTCACAGAGAAAAAGTGCAGCCTGCTCTTGGAATTTCTGGCGTTTAATTCCCTAGTGCAACATAATTCAGTCGTCAATTCCAGTGGCAACGTCTTAGACCTGTGTGTGTCAAACGATCAACCCCTTGAAGTTTCCCGCTCCAACATCTCTCTTGTACGTCCGGACAAATTCCACCCACCACTTAACGTAAGATTATCTGCATCAGCCGAAACAACGAGCTACAGCAGTTACGTAAACAAATCTCCAAGATTTGCGTTCAAGCGAGGTGATTACACGGGCCTCTATCATCACTTGTCCACCGTTGAGTGGTCACAGGTTACTGACAAACCTAATGTTGATGACCAGGTTGATCGGTTTACGGAGCTTGTACTGAGCAGCATGCTTAATTTTATTCCCCAGTATACACCTAAACAACGTAAATATCCCCACTGGTTCTCATCTGAACTTATCAGTGCACTGAAGCATAAAGATCACGCACACAGGAAATCTAAATGTTCTCCATCCAGCGAGTGGAAGGAAGAGTTCAGCTTTTTTCGAACTCTCTCTAAACGCCTATATAAACGGGATCATAGTTCGTACATTCAATTCTTAGAAAAAAGCGCCTCTGACAGGCCGGCTGAGTTTTGGAAGTATGTGCGTAAACGGTCTAGCAAAAGCGGAGAGTCCTTCAGACTACTAGACTCAAATGGGGTAGAAGTGCATGCCGTCGCTGACTGTTTTGCCACACATTTCTCATCCGTTTATAAGGCCTCAGACTCCAGCACTGATATCAGACAACAGCCCAAGGCAGTTAGCTCATCCAGTGCTTTGTCGCTGGATGAAAATCTTATCAGCGAATGCATTAAGCGCTTAAAACCATCCTTATCATGTGGCCCAGATGGCATCCCCTCCGCCATGCTAAAAGCATATGGTACTATATTTGTCCCAGTACTGACTACGATATTTAATAACTGCCTGGACACTTCCACATTTCCTAGCATGTGGAAAACTGCTCGTGTTTTCCCAGTATTTAAGTCGGGCTCTAAGACAGATGTTTCTGATTATCGCCCGATTTCTCTACTATGTGCCACATCAAAGATCTTCGAACTGGCTCTTCACAAAATATTGTCTTTTAGTGTGAAAAACTCACTGATTCCAAATCAACATGGTTTTCTTGCTGGCCGCTCAACTACCACAAATCTTGCTAGTTTCATGACGCAGATCTCCACACCTATTTCTCAGAGAGGACAGGTTGACGTAATCTACTGTGACCTGAGCAAGGCTTTTGACGTAGTCAGCCACACACTGATTATGGTTAAACTTGCGAACTTTGACGTTGACTTGTCGATTGTGAATCTCTTGCACAGCTATCTGCTCAATAGATCTTGTTATGTTGCCGTAAATGGCCAAACCTCTTCTTTGTATAAAGTGACTAGTGGGGTCCCTCAAGGGTCGGTATTAGGCCCACTCCTATTTTTAATTTACGTTAATGATGTTTCTTTTGCCATTCGTAATTCTTCTTTCCTCTTGTATGCCGATGACATCAAGATATTTAAGGAAATTCATTCAGTTAACGACTGTCGCTTGTTGCAGTCAGATTTGTGTTCTTTTTCCGAATGGTGCAACGGCAATAACCTTTCTCTAAATACCGCAAAGACAAAATTCATGTCTATCACTCGCAAAACATCTAGCGTGTCATTTCAATACTTTGTCAATTCTGTGCCGTTATGCAAGGTTTATGAAATCAGTGATCTTGGTGTTGTTGTTGACAGCGCGTTAAACTTTTCTTCTCACGTTAAGCGTGCTGCTATGCGGGGCCTTCGTTCTCTCGGATGTGTTTGTAGAATATCTCGAGAATTCAGGTCTCCCATGGCCCTACACAAATTGTACACGGCAATATGTCTTCCGCAACTTGAGTATGCGTCCGTGATATGGAATGGCATTGCTCAATCCAGCGGTAACACCATTGAACGAGTCCAGAAAAAATTCCTCAGCATATATAACCATCGCTTTGCTAAAAATGACTCTGGATCTCGTTCAAATACTGCTGAGTCACTATCACTGCCATCACTTCACTGCCGACGAAATCGCTCTGATCTCTTATTTCTCTACAAGCTAGTCCACGGTTTCATATCCTGCCCTGTACTTCTCAATTGTGTTAATTTTCGAATTCCGCGTAAGTTAACCAGAGAGAACAGACCGTTTCATGTACCCGCCTGCTTCTTCCAACACTCTACCGTTCACAGAATACAAAGTCTTTATAATATTAATTTTCTTGATCTTGACGTTTTTCATAGTCCACAATCACTGTTTTTATCCGAGCTTTGCACTGTTTTGACATAGTATGGCACAGTGTACAAAGTCTTCCCTTCTCCGTCTTTCCGCATAGTTGTATATGTGCAATCTAATTTTTTATTCCCCTTCAATATTTCTCATATTGTCTTATTTTACTCCTCCCCTTTAGTGTTCATTTCTCTTTGTCTACGTGTTTTTGCTCTTTTTATTTCTGAAGACTGTCTGTATTGTATTGTTTATTTTTATTGATTTTATTTTTGCGTGCGCCTGCACAAAGACCTCACGGTTGTTCCTGGGCACGTTAAATAAATGATTGATTGATTGATTGATTGATTGATTGATTGATTGATTATTATTATTATTATTATTATTATTATTATTATTATTATTATTATTATTATTATTATTATTATTATTATTATTATTATTATTATTATTATTAATTATAGCTGTTAACAGTGGCTGTGTAGTAGCAAATATAGTATTGACACAATGTTAGAGAGGGTCAAGATATAAAAGCGTCAGGTTGAGTAGTTAGGTTTTATTTCAATCTCGAGATACTAGGACAGACGACAATGAAGTTACAGCACGAGTCGTGTGGACACGGCTGAGCCGGATCACCGCATTACGCCTCGGGTGCTTTACTTATGTAGGCGCCAGAGCGATTTCCGTGCGCTACATTAGGCCCTGGCGAAAATTCTCGAGAGAAATAGCAATGCGATGTTTGTTATTGACATCTATTAGCCTATTGGTTACCTGTAGATCGGCTGCTTCTGCATTCGCCTGTTGCAACTGTATTGGCCTGGTAGTATTGTATTGTATTGACCTACTGGTAATGTAGTAGCTTTGAATTTGCGTATTTGCCATCTTCTAGCCTATTAGGATCAGTCTTGCACAAGTGTGTCATGGTGTCGGCTTTCAACTCTTTATTTCACTTCTTTTTTTTAGACTACAAAAGTCTCAGTTATAAGAGGCAGAGGCAGATGTGCTCTGCCTGACGGGGGCCTCAGCAACCGAATGCATAAACTCAGAGCACGCAGAAACAAAAAGAAGAGCAATATGCGCTATTACACGTAGAGACATTGGTAGGCAAAAAAATCAAAATGGAGCTAATTCAGATTCACTCAATATTACAAAGTGCGCTTAAGGCTAACTTGGACTCACATTCACCAAATTTTTTAAAAGCCGAGCTCTTAGAGCTTATAAGAGATTAATAAGAGAATAATACGTATTGGGTAGATGGTATGCTTCTTCACGAATGAAAATCGACCGAGATTGCCTTTATTACAAACCCGGAAAGCCAATCAATATTGACAACCTTCGTCCCATTTCCTTGACCTTTTGTGCAGGTAAGGTAATGGAGAAGGCACTCCACATTAGTCTCACTGCATACATGGAAGCTAATGACCTCTTCCTAAATACAATGTTTGGCTTGAGAGCGCACTTATCGGCACAAGATGTTCTATTTCAACTAAAGCAGGACATAAGTGACCGCTCCAGTGGAGCCACGCAACAGCAGCGTGCCATTCTGGCGATTCAAAAAACCTTCGATAATATCCGGCACTCGGCTATCCTGGCCAACCTGGCTAGAATAGGCAGCAGTGAACGTACATACAATTACGTGCGCAACTTCCTGCACAACCGTCACCTTATCATACGAGCAGGCTACGCTAAATCAGTCCCCATCACAATGGGAGACTCTGGAACACCGCAAGGGGCAGTAATCTCGCCACTGTTATTTAATATAGCATTAATGGATCTTCCTAGGGGACTCAATGAGATACCTAGAATCAAGTACGCAATATACGCTGATGGTGTTACTATATGGACCAATACCGGCAGCATGGGACAAATGCAAAACGCGCTTCAACGGGCTGCGGATACTGTGGAACGCATCGGTTGGACATGTGGACTTCGCTGCTCCCCCACAAAATCAGAATTGCTGGTATTTAGGCAACGTGGCAACCAAATTCTTGTGAATATACAACTTGCTCAATCCCTGTTCAAGGAAGTGAAAACCATCCGCTTCCTCGGAGACGACATTTATAATCAAGGCAACAACAAGGCAGCAATTCAAAGGTTCCCTACTACCTGTACCGATATCTCCCGAATGATATCTATAATTGCCAATCGACACAGTGACATGAAAGAAGCGGACATACTGCGTCATGTACAGGCCTTTGTGATCAGTCGTGTCACTTATAGCTTCCCGCACCTGCGCATCCTGAATGAAGATGAACTCAAATTAGACCGCCTCCTACGAATATCATATAGGAAAGCTGTTATTCTCGGAGATCTTCGAAGCTCGTCGCACTAACCAAGTTACATGGCTCGCTCGTACCAAAGCGGGTCGCGCCACGCTAGACGGTGTTGGTATCAATCTGCCAATGCAGGTCACCCATAAACTGTCACTGCCACCAGAATGGCTGAGGGAAGTCATTATTCGCCCTTAGCCAAGTGGTATGCACCCCGTCCACCACGAAAGCAGGCGATTTGCCAGAACCAAAGTATACAAAAATATTCGGATTGTGAAGATGCCTTCTTTCTAGATGCCGCCGGACCCTTGCACAACCGCGCCACGGCAGCCGTGGTAAACAGGGGACAGGTCGTGGACTGTGTTTCGGCTACCGGAATCGACATTACAGCCATGGAAGAAGCCGGTATAGCCTTAGCCTTGCGTAATACAAAAGCCACATTTGTCCTCATGGATTCCCAGGCGGTGTATCGTAATTTCGCAAGAGGTCAAGTCGGTCGCTTAGCGCATTCAGTACTGCAGCAGGCTGCGGCCACTCGTCAAGAGGGTCAGTGGATACAGCTGCTGTGAGCACCAAGGCACGCAGGAATTTGAGGCAATGAGCATGCTCACGCCTCGGCCAACGAACTCTTGCACCGGACCTCCGCTGCTTCCTCCACAGCGCAGCTTCTCGCTGACCAGGACGACCCCTAGCCCCTCTCTTCCTATACCGATATCCTGCAACACATTAGGCTGAGTAGACGCACTCTACCGCCACCTGATCCTAAATTAGATAAGGCAACGAAGGTCGCGTGGTCACGATTACAATTATTATATTTTCCAAATCCTTATATATTGTCCAAAATATAACCTTCGGCATACAATCCGCAATGTAAATTCTGCCCCCGACGGCCACCTTATTCCATATGGTCTGGGAGTGCCAAGACAATGCCAATATGTCAGCCAAACATAATCGTGCATTAGTCGAGTGGGAGGCGACCCTGTCCAGCTCTGACCCAGGGCAGCAACAAGTCCTGGTCGACCGAGCCCGGTCGGCGGCAAGAGCCAATGGTCTTCCGGAATAGGAAGTCCAACCACTGGAGACTGAGACTCCGCTTGTTTGAAATAAATGTTTTATTCTCTCTCCCTTAGAGTTTTCGCTGCGCCGGGTAGTGAAAACAGAAACTGTCATCATCATGACTCGGCACGCACTCTCTTCGTCCTCCTCTTCCGCTCAGTCCTATTTCTTCATCTTCAGCTTTCTCCCTAAACACGTGCGCCTATTCCTCTGGCGTGGCCTGCAATAACCCTGATGGGTGACACGAGAGAACGAGCACAAATATAGAAAGGAAGAGAGAAAGAATGAAACAGAGAGAGAGAAAGAAAGATGTAAAGAAAGAGAAAATCTTGGCGAAAACGATTCATCATAAGAAGGCGGTATTCGAACCCGTGTACCTACGATACGAAGGCAAGTGTCTTAACCACTCGGCTATCCAGACACGCTGATAGAACGTACCATAGGTTTACCGAGTATCGTATAGCAAGGGGATAGGAAAGAGAAGTGAGGGTGCGGAGAAGAAAAAAAAAGGGGGGGAGAGAGAGAGAGAGTAAAGCATAGCATATAAACAATCGGAAATAGAAAGAAATGTAGGAAAAGGAAGAGAATTAACCAAAGAAAGAGATAGACATACATAGAGACAGAGAAAAAAGGTGTAAAGAAAAAGGAAGCAAGTGAAAAGTAGAGAGAGACAAAGATAGGATAGAAAGAGAAAGAAGAATTGAAATAGAAAAGAAGTAGAAATAAACGGAGACACAAAAGACATAGAAAAACCTGAGATGAAAAAAAACAAAGAAAGCAAGAAATAGAAAAAAAAGAAAAATAAAGATAAACAAAGAAGGCCGCCAAACACCACGCGTCCTTCAGGCTTGGAACCCCTAGTGTGAAGCTGCCTTAGTTCTATTGACCAGACTCACTCGGACTCAGGAAAACTTTTGCTCAGGCAGACTCACTAAGAGTCACGGCTTGATCTATGTCTGAATGAGTCTAAATGAGTCGACTCATGAGCATGCTAACGTATACTTAGTTTTTTCGACCATGGTGTCAATGCTCTTTAATCCCAATATCTCACATAATCGGTGCTCTACCGGCCTCTTTTGTTGCCGTGTCTTCAAATACAATTTATCAAATGTCCTAATCCAGTATGGACAATTTATTGGCAGACAGGACTCAAACGAGATATTTTTATCAAGCACTTCCCGTGAAAGAGCATGCGGGAGATGTCAAAGCACCATTACTGAGAAGGGCAGAGCAGGAGCAGATAACCAGGTCGCTGAAATACCAGACGCGAGGTACTCCTCCGATTGGCCGGGTCGAATTGCGATGAGCCAATTTGTTCTCTGCCAGTGGACTAGGTTGAACCTCATAGTTCCGAACAGTCAATGTTGAGTAACGGGCTGAAAATGCATCCGAGAGTGAAACTTGAGGCTAAATAGTGCTCATATAAGCGCCACTTTTGAAAATTGGCATTTATAAGCATTTTTAGGCATTTAGACGCAAACGCCAAGAATAGGTAATTATAGGCGCTATAAAAACACTATAAAAGCACTTCTTTGCCTCTAATTCATGCTCACTAATCAGAGTGGCGCGATAGGAGCGCAAGGAACAAAAGAGGCATTTGCCTAAAATCCGGTCTCTACTTATTTATAAGGCACATTACTGCTCGGGCAGAATCCAAGATATTTAGAAGGACTGAGCTTAACTTTGTTATCGACGCACAAGAGCGATGTCAACTCATATAATTGATTTACTTTTAAAATGTAGTGTTCTAAAAAGTACAAACAGGTAAGGACTTTGTAGGAACGATTTCTGACATGTAGTATCGCCTTTTTTCTTTAAGAAAGCGGTTTCCTTAGGTACGCTTGCTAAGGGTTTTCTCTAAGCATTTGAGAGTTGATCGTGGAAACAGTGGAAAATAGTAACTAATACATTCCTCTAGAAGCTTTAGGACGCAATCATAAAGCAACTAGAAGCGTACGTTTCGAATTTTTGGCTCATACAGTGCACAACGATGACTGATAATTCGAAGGTAGAAGAACCTGCATGGACGGGTACTGCCATGCATGTTGCATTTTTTCCGGTCTCATTCCAACGCATGCGCGCAGACGCTGTGGGGATGTCAAGCAGATGACGCGGCGCGCATGACAACATATTGATCAGCGCTGCCTAAGACCACGTGCCAGGGACTGCAAAACCACGGTGCTGGTGTCACCATCTGATTTCAATCGCGCTAACCATCTTCTGAAATGTGTGTATAATTCCCGTAGGAAACAGAGCTCAGACGGCACCTCCTATGTATCAAAATATTCAGGAGGCACTGGCTTAGAAAGGTGAGTGATACAACGGGAATCTGATACACAATTCAATTATTCGCTTTCGTACGCTACGCAGTTAAGGGCACAAGACAGGCCTATACTTCCCGTGTATTTTAAGGCTTCTTTAAGACCCATTTACTCTGAAACTACCATATGTAAAGCGCTCGGGTTTATTTCGTTTTATTCGGTGGCACCTCTTAAAATGGAAGCAGAACTACAAGTGTATTTCCCGTTTGACATTTTTGGAATTTTTTTAGCAATGCGAATAATTTTTGTGATCATTTTTAAAATAAAACTGCCAAAAAATGAAAACTATTCAGCGTAGGTACTCCATTCCCATTCAGTAGCTTCTTATTGATGCTTGGTTTATTCTGACAAAAAAACTGCCTTCGGATTTTTCGAGTTGTTTTGATAATGAGGCAAATGTACCAAAAAAATGATATTGAAATATTGAGAGTAAAAGAGGAAAAACAAGTTTATTTCAAGTTTTGCTCGAAAGGAAGATTTACTGAACAATTTATTATTAGCAACGTCCCATATAGTCATCACACGAATCAGCTCTAAGCTTCTTTCTTTTTTTCTTTGTTTCCTGGCTAGTTTTTTCAATTCTTCTCTGTCTGTGTTGGCCAAATACTGTCCATGGTGGTCGATCTCACCCAACCATATCGTAGTGTTGCGTCTCGGTGATATGCCGAACAGCCTTGAGAAGGTTCACTCGGGCGATGCAGGATTTTTTAAACGTTAGAATGGTTTCGAAGGCGCCAGGTCTGCGGGTTTCCATTCCAAGGACCACGATCCATTGCGTTCTCTACGAGTGGCACGGTTCCTCTGCATTCTGTGCAGACTCAGTTAATCGTAATCACGGCTTGTAGAAGATCCACATAAATCAAAGCGTAGTCATTCTCACTAGAGGTAGCATTTTGTCGTTGTGGCGAGGCGGAATTAGGCAAAGCTTACTTGTTGGGGCGCTCGCACGAGTGCTCCCGGTCTCGTTTCTGTTATAGCCGGCACGTGTCGATGTCCAATTATACTGCGCTTTCAAAGCAGCTTCTTTCATTTGTAAACACGAGAACATCTTTCGCCGTATCAACAAAAGTGCAACTAAACTAAAACGAAATCCACAGAACTGCGTCTCCACGCGGCTCTCACACACACAAGCCAAGTGGACTCGGTAAATGCCAAGCGTGTTAAAACAAACTGCACCATGTGCCTTTCAGTAGCCTGAATACATTTTTAGAAACCTGCTAAGCTCACAGAAACTAGCAGTTTCGATTTTCAAAAAGTTCACTTGAGGCAGAAAGCTCAGGTTGTGCACGGTCTGAGAAAAGGGGGCTTGGCTGCTCGTCAGTTGGTCTCGAAAACCTGGTCCTTTTGGCCCATTGGAAACGTGCAAAAAATGTATGGGGCACTGCATAGTGTTAAGGCAAGTCTCATCATTCCAAACAGGCAAAATACCGATTTCAAGTTTTTTTTTTGTAATTTTACCCTACCCTGTGTTAACAAGGCGATATCTTTCAGATGGAAATGCAGAGTATCCATAAATTTATAATTTCGCTTCATTTCGGTGCTGCTCGCTTTTTCTTGCTTTTTGGTGCGCTAAGCCACTTGTTGTTCATCGCTAGTCATGACATCCGCATTACTACATATCTTTATAATATCCTACTCAAAAAAATGAAGGCAGCTTCTCACTAGTAGGCCTAAGCCTCGTGGAAGTGCGGAGTTGGGCGGCCCTCTTTGTTTCTTGTTGTTGTTTTTTTCTGTTTCTTTATTCATCTTCCTTTTTCTCACTTCGCTCTGTTTTGTCTCTGTGGTTTTTGTCCCTGTTTACATCTATTTCTTTCTCTTTCCGTATACATATTTCTCTCTCTTTCTTTGATTTTCCTTCTTCTCTCTTTCTTTCTCTTTCTGTTTTTCTTCCCCTTATTTCTCTCCCTTTCTCTTTTTCTCAATGCTATCTCTTACTTTCTCCCCTCTTCCTTTCACTCCTCCTCATCCTCGCATCTCATGCTCAGTTCCCTGTCCCTCCCCCTTAATATACCATACTAAGCAAACCTATGTTATCATCCGCTGGTGTGCCTGGATGGCCGAGTGGTTACGATGCTCGCCGTCAGGTCTTGGGGACGCGCGTTCGAATCCCGCCTCGTCTAAAATGCTTTTCGCAAGGAATTCTTTTCGCAAAGAATTTCTTTCTTTCTTTCTTTCTTTCTTTCTTTCACTCTCTCTTTCGTGCTCGCTCTCTCACCCATCAGGGTCATTGCAGGCAACGCCGGACAAATCGGCGCACGTGTTCAGGGAGCGAAGCAGAAGATGACGAAGAGGAAGAGATGATGAAGAGAGCGCGTGCCGGTTCGTGATGCTGATGATTTCTGTTCACCCGTCACAGACCAACGCTCGGTGCAAACAGCTCCGCTGTTAAGACATACAAATGCGGTTACCGACTACAGTCGAGCCTTAGGCTGATGCAGCTCGCAAGTTCTATAGTCCGGCCGTCTTCAAACACTTCCTTTGTAATAGCAATAATTTCTGGTCTTTTGCGTGCCAGAACCATGATATGGTTATGAGGCACGCTGTAGTGGAGGACTCCCGATTATTTCGACTACTTCGGGTTAACTGACGTGCACCTCTATCTAAACACACGGTTCCTCTTTGCACTTCGTCCCCATCGAAAGGTGGCCACGGTCGTCGGGAATGGAAAACGCGCCAGCGACCTTAGCAGCGAGACACGTTACGTGCTAAGCTACCACGACCGCTCGAGACAATTGCTTTTTACACGACACTCTCCTATCATTTCATGTCGACTGACACTGTATAGACCACGTGATTGCTGCGTCGATAAACCATTGAAACGGACAGGTTCCTCGCCTGGCCCGCAGCGTTCCGAACACAGGAATGGTACACCAACACCTCTAGCGGCATTCCACCAGATGAGAACCTTGACCGGGACCTGCAACGCTTCTTCGGCATGGTAAGAAAACGCTGCCGATCGGTAGTCGAGGATCCTGAGAAGACGTGAGTCAAACAATATAGCGCAGCATGGGGCCTAGAATTTACAAGTAATTCTCACATTCAGCTAGCAATCGTTCCTTCTGCTCCGGACAAACGATGCCATAAACCCAAATGACCGCGCCACAAACCTTAAGTCTATGGCCATTGGCTGACTTGAGCATCGTGAGCTGCATAATTACCGTGGCCGGAACGAGATGCCTCCACGTGTACTCGCGCGATCACATTGAAAGTAGGCCACGCGTTAGAAGAAAAAAAAAATTAAGGCAGCTTCGCAGCCAGTGGTGCTAAGCCTGAAGGAAGAGCACAGCTGGGCAGCCTACTTATGTTTCTCATCAGATTTCTCTTTCTTTCCTCCTTTCTCTCTTTCTTGTGGTCTTTTCCAGTTTTTTTCTGTTTTTTTTTCTCTTTATTTGTATTTATTTCCATTTTTCTTCCTATTTGTTTCATCTCTTTCTTTCTGTTCCTATTTCTCGCTTGCTCCTTCTTTTTCGATTTTTATACGCGGTTTTGTCTGAGCTCGAAGAAAAAGAAGATAAAGACTTCTATTCGGCGCGCGCGCGCTCAATATGCTAAGTTGTAGCTAACTGTTGGCTATACTACATGTGGTTTTGCCTGCGTTAATATCATCATCAAGGCGTTCGAAGAACAAGAGGAAGAAGAGTTCTCTTTGGCGCGAGCACGCGCTCAAATGGCTATGCTTGGCCTGCGTCACGCCAAGTTACGACGACAGCATACGATCGCAGCCTACCACAACCCGGCTCCCTATAGTGCTCCGCACTTATGCGCCCCTCACCAGGTCACAAAGCAAATTTGAGTTATACGCTGGAAGTTGTTGTGTGCTCTTTGAAGAGGATTATGCAGCAGGAATTTTTCAAATCGGTTCATTACGACCTGAGAAAAACAATAGTTTATAGCGGCGTGAAACCGTGATGCGAGGAGGCGAGCTTCAAACCCTTGCAACTCGCCCCGTGTAGCCTTCGTAAGCTAAATCGCTTCCCTGCACTCTTCGGCAGCGGAGCCGGAGGATCAGATGGCGCATATGCATGAACAGGTCATGCGCATACATGGCCACGTGCGCTTGACGTGCCCGAGCCAGCCCGAGCCCACGAGCGGCGCTGCACAGACGCTCCTTTTTTTAAAATGCAAAACATTTCTTAGCAAACCTTTGGAACTTTGAGCGTTTCTTTCTATCTATCTATCTATCTATCTATCTATCTATCTATCTATCTATCTATCTATCTATCTATCTATCTATCTATCTATCTATCTATCTATCTATCTATCTATCTATCTATCTATCTATCTATCTATCTAGCCGCCTACGTCTGGGTGCTCTCATGATCGCCTCCTTAACTTGGTGCAGACCAAAATTGGCATGGCAGGGTAAAAGGCCTTGACGAATATGACTGTCGGGTCATGACATTAACAACGTGAAAATCTTGTCACGTCGTCAAACCCTTTCCTCCGGACACGTGTCGCTCATACCCGTTTACCACGGGCGCCAGTGTGCGGGTATGGCCCACATGTGATTGACAGTGTATGTCTACACAGGAACGGCGACAACAGACATTGATCATTTAAATGCGAGAGTGTTGAGAAAAACTTACATCGGCAGCGTTGACCCGAGGAATGGAAAGAAAAAAAAATAGGATCCACCAGGAATCGAACTCAAGCATTCTGCGTGGCGATCTGGTATTTTACCACAGAGCCACGCCAGGTCTGGTTTGGGAAAACAGCCTATGCAGGCGTAATGCCGGTGTAACGTCAATTGTGGCTGTGGTGCTGGCTATCTAATTTTACAAGAAAGTGACAAACATTGCATCTGTACTGATACGACACAGGCGTAACAGGAAATTAACGTCTGTGGTTCCAGTGTTGGCTCCGCTTTTATAGCAGAGTAATAAACATTGCATTTGTATTCCTATGATTCAGCAAGCTGTATCGAAGCAGTGCTCGACCCCGGAGGAATACATTAACAACGTTACGTATGATATTCACATGACTGCACCATAAAGTGCACATAGTTACGATAATACTGACGTCTGTACTCTAACTTAAGGCCTCACGTTACGTCGCACCGTAAGTTACTCTTTAAACGCCAGTGTTGTCGACGTGCCTGGTAAGCCCACGATGTGCACACAGCTACACTTCCAAAAACACGTCCATCCACCTCGTAACGCTTGGCTCAAAGCCATAAAATACAGCATAGAAGTACTCGCTGACTGCATATCGTGAAAGGGATTCCCACAACGCGCGAGATCGGCCGAAGTTTTTTATGTAGCGGCCGTGGGCGTTGTGTAAGCGTTCTCTGTGGGGTACTGCCTGTTTCTGCGGAACGGGCATAAAAGTTGCGACATTTGTACGGGCACGAGACTATACTCGCGGACAACGTTTCTTGGCAATGAAGGGAAAGCTACGGGACGGAGCGTCTGCACATGTACTGCTACGCGAAGTAGTCCGGTTTGGCGCGCGTCTCGTAACGCCGTGCAAAGTGATGGCTAGCGTTGCATTTCGACACAAACGCTGCTTATCGTCTAAGGTACGGGTAAAAGGCGCGACTTTTTCACGCACGCAAAAACGCAAAGTCACAACGTTTAAAGTAAAAGAAATACATATATCTCGCTTGTGAGCGCTGCGTTCCGTCTCAAAAAACTACATGTAGAAAAAGAAGGAGTAGTTTATATATCACACGCAGAAAATACGGACACAATCATGGGACTAATTCATTAGCGTTAGGATACGTGCATTGTGGCTCTGTAGCCTTCGCTTCATTGCCAAGAAAAGTTGTTCGCGAGTATAGTTATTCTTCTACTACACTATATCCGCGAGTATAGTGGTATCAAGAACCTGTGCCGCATGAACATTTAGGTAGACACGGAAGCATAAATGAGTCTAATGAGTGCTCGAACGCGCCAGAAAATTACTTTCGTTGTCAGGGCTGGCATCTGCTCGACGCCCAAACTGCGAGAACACGAACGCATGCAAAAGGGACTCAGATTAGTCACGCATCTCGCTGCGATTGGCAGTAAAAAAAGAAGAAAAAACATGCACACGTTCTGTTTGTGTGTCTTATTATTTCTTTCCAATTTCATGCATCTATTCAAGCAACAAACTACACAAACTACACATGTCGTGTCAAATAATTATTGCTGTGTTACGTGCTACTTTTGGCAACATCAGAGCACAGTCGTCTACGTAGAGGACCGACGTCACAGCACTGCCGTCTACGCAAGGCCATTCCATCGTGTACGTCACCCCCTCATTCTCTGGGCGCGCGCCTGAGAGAAGAAGGGCGAGCGGCGTTGAGCTTGAAATATGACCCATTTCCGCGGCGCGTAGCGTCGGAAATTTTGGCAGACATGATCGTGAACGCCCAATGTATGCATTGTGCTCGTCAGTTCAAAATGGTCAGACCTGGTGAGGGGCTCTTCAAACGAAAAGAAAGTGTTCAAGGTTATAAAGCACTGGCAAAGAGACGCAGCTGCTTACCTTTTAGGGGCGTAGCTCCTCTTAGGGTAACCTTGTCCCATGTCAGGTATAACCGCGGATGTATCTCCCGAACAGTATAATAGATGGCGCTGTTCCATAGAGATAGAAAAGAAATAAATAAAAAATAAAAGTAAATAGAAAATTTAAAAAATATAAAAATATAAAATAACAAATAAATTTTAAAAATAAAAATATTAAAAACAAATAAAAATTAAAAAATTAAAAATAGAAACATAAATCACGAAGGAAAAACGGAAAAAGGAAAAATAATCAAAGCGGCGTATCGCTTTGATTACTTCTGGGCGAAACCACTGAACATTTCACGGTGTACACACATGATTGCTTCCGGAGCTTCCCCCAAGCTCTTCATCATTCACCCGTGGATATGCTGTAATTTTTTTGTCATCCCCCTCTCTGCGTAGCTTTCAGCGCGCTCTATTGTACGAAAGGAGAGAGAAAGCGCTTGAAGCGTGCGACAAACCCCTGTAATTCCGCTCGTACATGACGGATTCTAAAAACGTTTCGGGTAGTCGATTGGTAAGGCAATGGGCTCTTTTAAAGGGCCCCTCACCAGGCCACATAGCAAATTTTAGTTAAACGCTGGAAGTTGTTGTGTGCCAAATGAAGAGCATTATGCGGCAGAAATTTTTCAAATCGGTTCATTACGAGCTGAGAAAAACAATAATTTGTAGCGGTGCGAAACCATGATGCGAGGAGGCGAGTTTCAGACCCTTGCCACTCGCCCCGTGTAGCCTTAGCAAGCCAAATCCCTTCCCTGCCCTCTTCACTTGACACATACGCATGAACACGTCATGCGCATGCATGGTCACGTGCGCATGACGTGCCCGAGCCAGCCCGAGCACGCGAGCAGCGTTGCACGGCCGGTACCTTTTTTTTTTATGTAGCGGCCGTGGGCGCTTTGTCGGCGTTCTCTGCGGCGTACTGCCTGTTTTTGCGGGACGGGCATGAAAGTTGGGACATTTGAACGGGCATGAGAGTGGCGGTATCATGAGCCAGTGCCGCATTAACGTTTACTTGGACGCGGTAGAATAAATGAGCATAATTTGTGCTCAAACGCGCCAGAGCATTACTTTCGTTTCCAGGGCTGGCGTCTGCTCGATGCGCTAACCGCGGCGACACGAACGCATGGGAAAGGGAGGTACAATACCCCGCATCTCGCTACAATTCACAAAAAAAAAATGAAAAAGACGCACACATTCCTTTTGTGTGTCTTATTATTTCTCTCATGTTTTATTAATCTATTCAAGCAAGAAATTACACAAACTAAACATGTCGTGTCAAATAATTATCGCAGTGTCACGTGCTACTGTTGGCGACGTCAGAGCACAGTCGTCTACGTAGAGGAGCGACGTCACAGCACTACCATCTACGTAGGGCCATTTTCTCATGTACGTCATCCCCTCATTCTCTAAAGCACGCGCCCGCGAGAGGAAGGGCAAGCAGCGTTCACCTTGAAATTTGACCCATTTCCGCGGCGCGTAGCGTTGCAAATTTTGGCAGACGTGATCGTGAACACCCAGTGTATGCATTGCGCTCGTTAGCTCAAAAGTTGTCAAACCTGGTGAGGGGCCCTTTAATGAAGCGATTCAGCAATTACTTGGAAAAGCGTTGCAGGGCCCCTTTAGGCATAGAATTTCTTACGATATCACTAGAGGGAAGTCTGGCGCTGCGATCGTTCAGCTACCTTGGGAATGACGGGTAGTACATGGATTTGACGCTTGCGGCTTCGAACGCGCTTGTGCCTTTGTTTATTGTGGTGTTTTGGCTATTGCTTTCAATAAAAGAATGGGTCGTTGGGAATCTCCTGAGCGGATTTGCATTGGTCAACCTAAGAGGATCAAGGTGGAGAAGTGGGACTGCTGCACATTTGTTGAATTGTGCACTTTGCAAAGCGGCCGCAGGCGGCTGCCATTTCGGCAATGGGATCACTAGGTTAGACTTTTCGCGAGCCTGCACATTTACCGCATACGAGCCTGCTATTTTACCGCGAGCCTGCTATTTTACCGCATACTTTATTTAGTTTATTTGGAGCCGAAAAAACAACTTGTACATCGAAACGATTAGCCACGTTTTTGAAACTATGGGACATTTTATGAATCTACGGCATCACTGCGGGTTTCGACGTGCGCAGCTTTCCATTTTCTTTTTAAAATGCGTGAAATCAGGTTGGGAGGCACGAGAAAAAGCAAATGGAAAGCTGCGCACGTCGAAACCCGCAGTGATCCCGTACATTCATAAAATGTCCCGTAGTTTAAAAAACGTGGCTAATCGTTTCGATGTACAAGTTGTTTTTTCGGCTCCAAATAAACTCAATAAAGTATGCGGTAAAATAGACAGAAGGATAGCAGCAAAAGCGAAGTGCATAGAAAATAAGAAGTGCCAGGTTAAACACACATCGCCTTTTGTTCAATGCGCAACATGTGTCGTGTACCTCATACCACTGTCATGTGGCCGTGTATACGTTGGCCAAATTGGCCGTTGCTTAAATATTCGCCTCCAGGAGCACAACAGAGCCGTGGCGTCAAGAGAGGGTGCCCACTTGTCCCAGCACTGCACCACGTGCGGATGCTCACCTTTTCTCGTTGACGCGATGGTTCTATCAAGGCATCGAGATAACACCACGCGCGAAATAATTGAAGCTTTTGACATAAAGAGATGCGGGGATAGATGCGTCAGCCACCCTTCTATCGCCATAACAGAGATAGAATATTCATATTTGATCAACACACTGCATTAAACTTGTCTGCCCTCCTCTCTCCCCTCTCCTCCCCCCCCCCCCCCCCCCCCCAGTTTGAATTTTCTTTAGTCCGGTTTTCTTCGAACTTCCTTTGTGTATAGACGCATGCGCCCTCATGATCTGTTAAGGGGATACCCATCCCGTTTCGTTTTGTTTCGGCGAGGAAAATTGCACCACGTGCCCTTTTTTTGTAACGTATTTATGTGTACTCTTTCAATAAACCTTCAGTTGCGAGTGTGCGCTTTGTGTCGTCGGTTCCTCCCTTTTGTCCTTGTTCCCATAGTGCGCCTATTTGCTTTAAGATATGAAGCTAGCAAGTGCCAGCGCGAGGGCGAATTAATCGACGACTCAAAGCACATGGACAGAGAATAAATGAGTTCAGCGGAACCCGCAACGTGGCGGAAGGTTAGGAAAGGGAAATTGATTGCGGCTTCTTGCTTGTTTGCTTGTCCCGTGATTCTTGGCCCTTACCTATTGCGGGGGATTGGCCATGAAACGGGCAGTTAATATAAGTGGGGAAATTTAGAATTTAGACGAATGCGAAGGAACTAATCGGTCGTCCAGGGTGTATTGAAAAATTGAAGAATTATTCTTGCTACCAACGGTGGTTGTCAGTTCCTCTTTCTTAACCTTCCGCTGTCTTGTGGGATTCCGCTGAAGTCATTTACAATACTGAAGCAGTGCTATTCATCGATACTTCATTATATTCACAACAAACGCACATACTTAGTGGAACAAAGTAGATATTCTGCAGTAAAATATATTATGTGCAATAAACATCACAGGGTTCCTCGTGCAATCACCTAAAACTACATGAAGGCGAAAACCATCTTCTGCTTCTCAGTCGAAGTATTAGGCTCCCTAGATGTACTTATACTACGCCGCCAGTTTCCGAAAGCTTTTTGAATCTAGCGTGGTTCGCACTGCCTCCAGGATCGGAGTCACCTGGCTTTGCACTGCTTCCGTGTTCATCCCACCTTTGATCAAGTTACGATGTCATGTGATGACGGTGTGACGGCTCCTGTAGCTTATGCCACAGGAGCGAAGGAACGAGACGGCTGAACTAGAATCGACGCCCGCAGGGAACACGAGCCGTGGCTTGACATGCCACTGCGAAGTGCCGTCTTTCGTTTCTTCTCTTGAGGTCGCGCGCTCTCCGGTTTCGCTCGCCGCCCGAAGGAGGGCACTACAACAATATTGTGTGGTGTTACGTCACGTGAAGTCACACCAAAAATGGGTGGCGTCTTGATGACGTGAGAAATTTCTGCGATATGTGATATGTGATGATTTTTAAATGCGGAGCATTTCTTAGTCGCACCTGCCGCCGCCGTCCACACCCCCAATGCGCATGCTCGGCTCGTTTCGTGCCGGCAGCAAGCCTCTCCTCTTTCGCTTGACTTGACGCTTTGCTTGACTCCAGTAGACGCGATGAAAGCAACAGTACCTTCAATCAGCGTCCCACCCCTCGTTGAAGGCAACGTTACCCCACCCTCACCGTCGTCGGCGTCATCAACAGCAAGCAACGCAGAAGACAAGGCTGCGAAGAGACGACCATACGACGCTGAACGCAAGCGTTTGAAGCGAGCTGCGGACCCGGAACTTCGTGGACGC
This sequence comes from Rhipicephalus sanguineus, assembly GCF_013339695.2. Taxonomy (NCBI): domain Eukaryota; kingdom Metazoa; phylum Arthropoda; class Arachnida; order Ixodida; family Ixodidae; genus Rhipicephalus; species Rhipicephalus sanguineus. The sequence continues at coordinate 27,751,557 of NC_051178.1, forward strand.
TGGAGCCGTTCAAGTCGTACTTGGTGTGCGCATCGTGTAACAATTAAGCATTCCCAAACCATACCCAATTACGCAACATTCACGCGATACCCCCACCACTCTGCGATGCATTTACTCAGTTCCCCCCGTGGGAGGATGCGGGCGACATTTTATGCACCACTCGTCTCCGACGCCGCAGGACGCGAGACGCCGACAGCCAAATTTCGTGTTTAGTGAGGCAGCTAAGGCTGACAAGTGCGGCGAGTTGGGCGGGTTGGTAAAGATGCATAACTAGGAACGTTCAGCGCAATAACACGGAGCCACAAGAAAGAGACGCAGACAACACATGCGCTTCTTCAAACCACGTTTATTTGGGAACGCACATGCATATATATAAAACTCTAATCGCAGCAAGCTCACGCCTCGCTCTCTTACAAATATAGGTCTACAAGAAACATGATGTTTTATCAAGAACACGCCTACAAGTCATCAACTAAACAGGGAATCTCGCACGTGTCATCCAGCAATGCCAAATCATACAGAAAACCCAGTAAATCAAATATACAATCGAAATTACAACACATCACGCACGCCCATCTGACGAATATACGGAACGCACGCGAAATGACGCAACCATGCCGGCTGTGCGAAAATAATAACCTTATTCTGTCGAGTGCGGCCCTACGAAGGCATGCTAAGAAACGAAAATTCTTTTTGATGAAGGAGCAGTGATGGTTGGCTCACGCACTTCGAGCCTTGTTTTTCGATAACGTAAGCCTCAGTTATTTCGCGGGTTACTCTCTCCCTGTGACGAAATAGCACAGAGGTTTCTTTCCACATCGGACTGCAGCCACAATGACGGCTATGCAAGGCCAAATGGGTCGACGGCGCACCTTTCAACGAGCTGTGGTGCTCCCGCAGACGAATGTTGAGACAACGGCCAGTTTGGCCTACGTAAACGTGACCGCACGAGAAGGGGATCTCGTACACCACCCCTTTTACACATGACACGAACTGCATGCCATGTTTCATGGTGCACTCGCCTTTTGCATCCGCTTCCTTTCTCTCACGATGTTGCAGCCTCGGGCAAATCCCCTTCAGCGCATGTGTTGTCTGCGTCTCTTTCTTGTGGCTCCGTGTTATTGCGCTGAACGTTCCTAGTTATGCAGCTAAGGCTTTCGCCTAATTGTATCCACTTAGACTGAAAAACAACGTGGAAACGGTGTACCATGATGGAGTGGCCCTTCAATATGCGCTTCCACAATGCAACCTGTGTATTTTGACGCATTCGAATGAGGCAAAGTGCAGCCACAGGATGACGCCGCGTGTGCTTTGTTTGCATTACAAAGAGGATAGAAACGTTATTACCGAAAAATGGTACATGGCCTTCAAGAAACCGAGAAAGGTGTGACCAGCGGCATACTGGAAGTGTGCAGAGAGCGGGTTATTCGCGGTAATGCGATGTTGCGGTATATCGTTGATAGCAATGAAATGCGCCGGCACGTTGTAGTGAGCAGTCATCTGTCAGTGCACTTAGTTGGGCCAGTTGGTCCTGCATGTCGATGAAGTGGATGCGCTTGAAAGACGAGGACGAAGAAGAGACGGGACACACAGTGCGCAACTTACAACTTGTTTATTGGAAAAAAGGGGGTAGCGTCACTTATATACACTTAAGCACGTGACACAGGGCCTGGATGCGCTTGAAAGACGAGGACGAAGAAGAGACGGGACACACAGTGCGCAACTTACAACTTGTTTATTGGAAAAAAGGGGGTAGCGTCACTTATATACACTTAAGCACGTGACACAGGGCCTGCGCGTAGGCCCTGTGTCACGTGCTTAAGTGTATATAAGTGACGCTACCCCCTTTTTTCCAATAAACAAGTTGTAAGTTGCGCACTGTGTGTCCCGTCTCTTCTTCGTCCTCGTCTTTCAAGCGCATCCACTTCATCGACAGTCATCTCTGTATGAAGCGAGGAACGTGCTCGCGTAGGTTATGTCCTTGACATACGCGGATTCATCGCGGCCTTCATTATTATGATGCTTTCCACGCTATGTTCGACTGCAAACATGTTCCTAGCTCAACGAGCTATGCCTAGCTCTGCTCCTAGCTCAGCGAGCTAGGACAAAGCTGGAGTGAGCGAAAATTACGGCGCATCTTGTGCGGCACCTCTGGCTCCACGGTTTATGTTCTCCTCAAGCAGTGTGCAATTCCCCCTATTATGAAAATAAATTTCATGCAAATTTTACCGTAATTATTACCAAGTACAATTTGAAAGCAATATAGTTCGGGCAGCTACGCACTACTATCGCGAAACCTGCGGAAACGCCGGAGGTGGTGGCGTTGCCCAGTTTCTTGCTTCCTTCTCTGCTGCTCACCCTGATTTACCTTTTCCACCCCATCATACATAATGCTGCACAAGGCTATGCTGTGTTTTACTATCTGCCATCCTCATTTCCCTCATCACTCTCACATCACTCCCCCTCCCCCTCACTTTCCTTTCCCACTCCGTGGCTGTACCATACTACACGTGGCAATTCAATGCTTTAACCTCTATCCTCCTTACCCTCATTTCGCTTTCCCACCGCCTTATTACCATAGCATAGATGGCTATGCAATGGTTTACCCTCTTCCCTTCTCCTCTCCTTCCTCCTCCTCACCATCATTTTCCTTTCCCACCCCCTCCTGCTGCGCGATGCTATGCCAGACTCGGCGCTGCGTTGCGAAGCTACACTCTTATTCAAGTACCGTATAACGTCCGGCACATAAACGGCCCATTTTTATTCCACCACAAGGTACTGCATATAAGCGGCCCTTCAATCGCCATTAAGCGTGACAAATTCTGCGGTGACGGATTGGGCCCGCTATATGCGGCCGCGAGCGGACGCAACGCTTATATGGAGCCCGACGCGAAAATGGCTCGAGCGGACGCAACGCTTACATGGAGCCCGACGCGAAAATGGCTCGAGCGAACGCAATGTTTATATATACAGAGTCCGTTCTTTTATGCAGGAATTGAAATCGGCGCCGCGGCGAGAAGCGAGAGAGAAACTTCTAGCAACAGCACCGAGCGAGCGTGCTCAAAGCTCGAAGTCCACGTTGACGTCGCGTAGTGTTTCCTGTGCTGGCGCCGAATGCGGCCGGTGAATTCAAGATACAGCCGCGCCTCCCTGACTTTGGCCTGTGTGAAAAGCCACAAATTTTTAATAAAAAATATGACCTGTAGCATAGGACGACACTGCTGCCACCTACATTCTTTTTGGTTTAGACTGTAAGCTAACAGTTGCAACAGGTCTCGTTGTACTGCCGGAGCGCCGCCGCCAGCTTCACATGTGTGCCGCGCTTACATGTTTATCGTGTATTGTGTGCGTTTATTGCGTGCTTATCGTACGCGACATTCGTAGACTGGGCATTTTCCGCGTGTTGGGGCGTTCTCCTGCCTTGATCCAGTGGCGGATGATGGTCGTTGTTCGTTGCCACTCAACACAGCCTCACGGGACGCACAGCTTTGTGTCCGCGCTCAAAAGTGCTTTCTTGCTTCGTTCATCGATTACTCACGTTGATCGAGTGATCGAGTGTACTTCCGAAGACAATCCGCGTCCGAGTGTTTTGACAAGCGGCGACCGCGGTTCCACAGGAGCGGAAGCTTGAGCCTTTTGACGAGCGACTGTGAAGAGTGCCAATGCCAAACTTGGGGAAGTTGAAGAAGGTCGCTGAACTACGTAACTTTGTTACTTCATTGCATGACAACTGCGGGAACCGTCGTGTTGGCACAGCGAGGATGATCAACAGATACCCGATAGGCAGGTATGTTTTGTGCTTTGGGTGCACTTATATACACCACCATAAATGACATGTTTGAAGGATGCGCATTGCGCTACGCAATCTTATGCTTCGATCATGCAGGCCTCGTGTCGTTGTGCTGTTATTCCTTGACTGTTTACTGTACGAGATCATCGCTTGAGAGTGTTTCTAGAATCCCTTGTCGCCGTTAGAAAGTGTGTGCTTTTAAACACGTGGGGTCGTCGCATAATGTTTTCACTGTGGTGATGCGAGAGTTCACCAAACTCGGCAATAACACGCAAAATTATCACAAGACTGGGGACGTGATACAGGGGCGTAGCCAAGGGGGGGGTTGGGGGGTTCAACCCCCCCCCCCCCCGAAATTTTTCAGTTTTGCTTGCGTATATAGGCACGCACACATACAAACGCGCGCACGAACATACATAAAGTATGGTTGAACCCCCCCCGAAAAAAATTTCTGGCTACGCTCCTGACGTGATAGCAAAACACACAGCCCTGACACGCGCACACGATGATGGATATGTTTTCGTGGTTGCGTCCCCGAGCTTTTCGCCAGAAATCCATGCAGTTGTTTTGTGGTTAGGATTTTAACCTAGCTGCCTCATAAATGTTTTAAAGGAGCTCACTCGAAGTAATGTATTTGAGTGAATTACGTTACGTACTGGTACTAAGTGCACACTCCAACAAATGCGTACTTAATGTGAAGAAGCACATTTTTATATCAAATAGTGTTAGTAGATGAATATGTCAATTCAATTAGGTTAATTAAGCTAACACATGCTACTCTGTGTTTCAGTATTGTGTGTTTGAGAAAATATGCGTGAGCTCGTGTTCCGCCATTATATATTTTTTCTTAGCATCTTTAAGCACACGAGGTTCTCTATCACAAATAACTTAGATTGTGCTCATGTTGCGAGAATGTTGCTTTATTGTGTGGTGCTTTAAGTTATTGTATTTTCACGCTTTTTTTTTACTCAGCATAGTACCAATATTGCTCTCTTACTTAAATGCATAACCAAGGTGTAGTATGCAGTGATTTAGGGTTTATTGAGCTTTGTAAGGTCATAAATTAAAAGAAAAAGATCTCAATTCTCATATATGTTTCTAGAAGTTCACAGAAAGTTGGAAAATATTATCGGTTTTGTGAAGGCCTTACATAAATTAAAATGAAATCAAATTGACAGCTCAACTCTACAAGACAAACTACACGGGAATTCGCTTTAGAGAACCAAAAGTTTGTTCCCTGAATGGTTTACATTCATGATGCAATACAATATGCATGGCTCATTCCCACCTCACACCAAGTGCACATGGACCACGCACACTCTTTCATTTTTTTTATATTTCGATAAAAGTGTGCATATCGTTATTTTCATGTGGATCGCCCATAGGGCTATGTCCATATTTCAGGTATTCCTTACAGTCTTGGGCAATAACTAGTTACTAGTAACGCGTTACCGGTAACTAGTTATTTTTTTCGGTAACTTGTAACTGTAACTAGTTACTTTTAATTTATAGGAACTTGTAACGGTAACACTGTTACTTTTTTACAAAGTAACTGTAATGGGAAATACCGTTACAGTTACTTTCCCATATCCTCTCCACCTTTCATCTTTCCACAGCACGGCTCCCCTACCAATTTAGGGGTGGAGGTCGCTTAGAGAATTATCTACCCTGCAGAAGACCGAGGTCAGCAGTCAGTCTTTAACACAACTTAAGTTTACTTGTAAACTACATGTCGTAAATCAATCATGTTGGAACTGAACAACTTGCTAAATTCAAGTAGTTTTTTTTTTTTCCGGTGTATATATATCCTTTCTGTCACTTGAGCTTCTAGCACGGTTCTTGGTGTACCGGTGGAACATCACGACGCCAAATTTATATTCGCCTTCGTCCGAGGCTGCGCAATAATCGTGTTTCACTGACGGCTAGAAAGCAGCAGAGCGCGAAACGGTTGAGAGGCACAAATACCGTGAACTAAGTAATTTTTCAAAACCTCTTTGAAACTAATTGTAAAAGGTTTACTCCAACTTAATACAACAATTATTAACAAAATCACATGGACGTTTCGCCTCCTATGCATGTGACATCCTCAGTATACACTGGCAACAAGAAAAGGAAAGAAAGAAAAAAATTTGCGGAGATCGACCAGTGTCCCATACGTCCGTGTAAACCAGTAGGGGAATGTGGTTGTTGCATGTTATAGTCGGATACAACTTTAGAAGTCAGCGGCATTTTCTCCTCAAAGGCAGATGAACACAAGCCTGCACCAATGGGCGCGCACTCGGGACGGACATCATGAGCGGGATGGCGGTGGCTTCGCCTTTGGAGAACATCGGCGCGTGCATGAGCGGGACTATTTCTTTTCTTTAGTCTCTCCTGACTTCTTAAGTTGTATCCGACTATAGTTACTGTATATGCTGCGACATGGCTCCTAAAGGTGCCATATACAGTAACTATATTGCAAGCCGACGCGTCGCGGCGAATGAACCGCGATTCCAGGAGTTTCTTCCCCTCACCTTCGTTCACGAGCCAGCGTCGTCACAGTGTTTACGTCAAAGCTATGCCCTGTTCTCCGGAAGTGTTAAACAAGCTCCGTCTTAGAATGCGTTGCATGAGTTGCTTTAACAACATCCCGTTTGCCTTCTTTAAGCCTCGTTGATTCTTTCCTTCCCGTTTCGCCGATGCAAGTCGCGTCGCAATGCCCGCATCGGGCTTGTATATCACCCTACTCTGATCGTCTGCAGGTGTGCAATCTTTGGGTTTCGCGAACACATGCCCCAGAGTATAACGGGACTTAGAAACGGTTTGTATGCCCAGCGGACGCAAAGCTAACCGAACAGGGTCTGATACACCTTGAACATATATATGGAACAGACACAATGGACGTCGTCTTCATTCGTCGCACACTCTCCGTTGCTATTCGCATGCGCTTCTGGGTGTCGTTAATAAACATCCTATGATACTTCTGTCGTTCTAGTGCATCAAGCACATTTTCCATTTTGAGTATCAGAGGACATTTGTTATTATTATTTGCAAATAAATTCCCTTTTTCACCAACGGTGCATGAACAACAAAATTGATGCAACAAAATGAGGTGTACACAACAAATGCTTGTGTTTGGCCCCCTATTAGGTTTACTTCGTCTAGGGTTTTACCACGTGCAATTTTGACTGCCCGCATGCCTTCGTACATATTTAATAAATGAATTCTATCGTTTGGTTTGTAATCTATTATTTATTTTATACAATAACGGAAAAGTAGCGACGTTACTTCGTCACAGTTACTCCAACAAAGTAACGACGTTACTTGTCACAGTAACTGTAACTGTAACAGGTTACTTTTGGAAACTCTGTAACTGTAACTGTAACAGTTACTTTAACAGAGACAATGACTTCACCCATCAAGCACGTGTTTTTCAGACACCCCTCTCAATATCACTTAAATTCCACATGTGGGCTTTTAAAAGTACGCCGCCCGCTTTCCCCGCCTGTAGTTGCCTTACCCACCATCTTCTGCAGCCCTTTGTGAGGGCTAGACGTGCCGCCCTTCTGCAGCCTTTCCAAGTGGCTTTCATACTCCACTCTTTTTTTTTTTGCCTTTGACGGCTCTCGCTCAGTAGACCCCCCCCCCCCTTTTCCATTTTTTTCTTTTTTTCTCTCCTTTTTCTTGCTTTTTTTTTTCCTTCTTTGCAGCTCCCCTTACTTCTGAGATGAGAGGCCTGAGCGCCGTTGCAAACTTTCTTGAAATGATGTGGCAAGGGCTACACTCCTCTCTCTAGTTTTCTCTTTCCAGGCAGCAATTACCAACAGCGACCAGCACCACCGCTAGACATGACGTCAACACTAACCCTTTAAAACTAACACGCCAAGGATGACAAGGTGCCTTCGAAAAAGATAGGTCCCCCTATGGAAACGTCGGCCAGCCTGTCTGAGGCACTTTCTCCCGTTTGAAACCTATCCCACTTTTTTGGCTTAGGTAACTGTAACACTGTTACATTTTACTGGTAACATGCCCATGACTGATTGCTTACTGTGTACATGTGTGAATGTTGAACACGCAATGGCACTCTTTCACTAGTCTGCAAGTGGCTGGTCCACTAACACCTGTTCTTATTGCACCGTGATCCCTTCATTCAAGGATCGATCTCTTTAATATATGAATATAGACTTGCCTGAAGACATGTTTGGTACTCACTATCTGTGTGTGGTTGGGTTTGTCTTGAGTGAAAATCAACATTTCCTTGTGGTATCTATTATGCATGTATCAGCGATGAGAGCTGTTCATGGCACCGACACAGAGGACAGATTGCAGTACAACATAGGAGCATACTTCCTGCAAGCCCGGGCAAGCCATAATGAGTGGTAGGCATTTCTTTTCATCACTAGATTTCATGTCATGCTATGTCATGCCAGAACAAGAAAGTTTTCGCACCGTGTGCTTGCTGCAGGCACAAACCCGCTTCATGTACGAGCTTCAAAGCTGCATCGCGGCTACTCGCGCATGCCTGCGCTGCTGTTGATATTAGCTTGTTTATTAAATTGCAATAACAATTACATGTTACACAGATAGCTCGTGCGCGTCATTGATTTGCAGCGGACGGACCGATTGTGCTGGAGCGTGTTGTTTGTAGATTGTTTTCGATGGTGGAGTTTAACAAGGTAGCGTCTGGTGGGATGCTTTGCGTGCGTGTTTCTTCACTATGCGTATTTTTCAAGCATTTCATGTGGTATCACTGCCAGGTTCAGACGGGTTTGCCCGGATGTCCTGACCGCCCCCACCCCTTACTTTTTTTTGTTTAACTTATACCCCAGGAAGAGCAAATCAGTTCTCCCAAACTGATCCCCCCTCGGAAAATCCTCTGTACACTCAGTTTGCTATGAAATGTTAACAGGTGCTTCAAGTGCGTGGTACTTTTCTATGAAACTAAATAAAAGCTGTTCCGGGAAATGTGCTACATTCTACCGTGGGTGCGCTACCGCTGGTTACGCGCTGAGGCGGTTTCAGTCGGCGAAGCAAAACTGCCTTGCCGCACGGGTTTAAATTGTAAAGCACCATAGGCCCCTAAAGCGACAATGTGAACACGAATATTCTTGGCGTTTCCTGTTATATAGGATCACATATCGAAGGATATTCAATAAAATACCAGCTGATCGGCATCTACTTCTAGAGACACTACACTTTTCATGTTCACTTTCCACGTGCATGAGATGCGCAATTTCTGCATTTTTATCGCACGGTAAATTCTGTACATAACATAGGTCGGATGACTACAACAGCAAATAATATTATTTCAAAGATAAAAAGAGACAACGTTTTATTTAAAATTAGATGGACACTACGTCGGCTCGACATAGGCTGTCCTCATGAAATATGCTTTGAATTGGGTCAACTGCACTTTCTTACCGTCATCGCTGCGCCTAGCCGCGCTAATAAAGCCTCTTCCCAACCATCCTACATTATACAAGCATGATATCAGATAGCTAAACAACGCTTATTCGCTACACTGAAAACAACAGGCCAATTTGTAACCTAGCACAGAGCTTCATTATCGACGACGACAGGCCTGCACGTGACTCGCAGTGTCAAACTTGTACCTTCTTCTCGCTGTGGAGGCGGTTCTTTACACGTAATAACCGTCAACGTAAAAACTAGGAAATGCCGGTAACGTGTACAGGCCCGCCTGACATTTTTATGCCCTGATTGCCGACTACCAAAGCGGGATACAACAAGAAG